>NC_092113.1:37423374-37500874 GCF_045679555.1 Salvelinus alpinus
TGGTAAGAATCTGTCTCTGCTTCGTATCTCTGACAGAGTAGAGATATTCAGCCAATTCATATTCTCTGTTTAGGGTCAGATAGCAATTTAGTCGGCTTTGGGATTTTGTTTCGTTTTTCCAATGTTGTAAATATGAGTCCTTTGATTGGTTCATGATTTTGTTTATTGGAATTCTTTCTTTTGAAGCAGTGCTGGTGTCAGCTTGGTTGGTGAGGTACAACACCAGCTGACTGAGAGGGCTCGTTTCTGGGCTCAGCTCTTGGGTTTGAAGTGCTTTAAATTGCAGACTCGAATTTGGACTTGAATTTAGATGTAGCCAAAATTTTAATGATCTTTTCTGTATTTTCATTATTACTGGAAAGCGGCCCAATTCTGCCCTACATGCATTAGTTGGTGTATTTCTCTGGACTTGTAGGATTTTCCGACAGAATTCTGCATGTAGGGCTTCAATTGGATGTTTGTCCCACATTTTAAAGTCCAGTTTATTGAGTGGCCCCCAAACCTCACTTCCGTAAAGAGCTATTGGTAGGATTACACTGTCAAATATTTTGGTCCAAATTCTAATTGGGATGTTGATTTTGAATAATTTCATTTTTATTGCATACAATGCTCTGCGGGCTTTTTCTTTGAGTGCATTCACTGCCATATTAAAGTTTCCCGATGCAGATATGGTCAGACCAAGGTAGGTGTAATTTTTTGTGTGTTCAATGATGGTGTTGTTCAGGGTGAATTTATATTTGTGTTTCTGACATCTGTTTTGTTTTTGGAAAATCATGATTTTAGTTTTTGGGAAATTTACTGCCAGGGCCCAATTATGGCAATATTGCTCTAGAATATTAATGTTCTGTTGAAGACCTTCTTTGGTTGGTGATAGAAGTACCAAGTCATCAGCATATAGCAGGTATTTCACCTCTGTGTCAAATAGTGTGAGTCCTGGGGCTGGAGAATTGTCCAACATGTCTGCTAATTCATTGATATAAATGTTGAAAAGATTTGGACTCAAACTACAGCCTTGTCTCACACCTCGACATTGTGAAAAGAATTCTGTTCTTTGGTTTTTGATTTTTATTGCACACTTGTTTTCTGTGTACATACATTTTATTAAGTCATACACCTTACCACCAAGCCCACTTTGGAGAATTTTGTAGAAAAGCCCTTCGTGCCAAATAGAATCAAATGCTTTTTTTAAAGTCAATAAAGCAAGCAAAGATTTTGCCCTCTTTTTTTTGGTGGACGTGTTTATTAATTAGTGTGTGTAAGGTGTATATATGGTCAGTAGTGCGATGGTTAGGGAGAAAGCCAATTTGACATTTAGTTATTACATTTTTTTCTTGAAGAAAGGTTTGGATTCTTGAATTCAAAATGCCACAGAAAACCTTTCCCAAGTTACTGTTTACACAAATTCCCCTGTAATTATTGGGGTCTGATTTGTCTCCACTTTTGTGGATAGGGGAGATGAGCCCCTGGTTCCAGACATCAGGGAAGCAGCCAGAAGTTAAAACCATGTTGAACAATTTAAGCACAGCATTTTGCAACTCAGGTGTGCTGTTTTTCAGCATTTCATTTCTGATGTTGTCTAGACCACAAGCCTTCTTTGATTTAATAGATTTGAGCTTTTCATTTAGTTCTTGTTGGGTTATTGGGTAATCTAATGGATTTTGGTTATTTTTAATGACTGATTCAAGGATGTTCAATTTTTCTTTCATTTCTAATTGGTTCTGTTTTAAGTCTTTTTGTGGGATGTTTTTGTATAGATTATCAAAATAAGTTTTCCAAATTCCTACATCTTGTA
Source organism: Salvelinus alpinus (assembly GCF_045679555.1). NCBI lineage: Eukaryota > Metazoa > Chordata > Actinopteri > Salmoniformes > Salmonidae > Salvelinus > Salvelinus alpinus. Next base: position 37,425,167 of record NC_092113.1, read on the forward strand.
TGGCTAATTCTTGTGGCTTTGTTGTGCTTAAATTGTTCCACATGTCCCAGAACTGATTTTGGTCAATTGCGTTTTCAATTTCATCAAGTGTCTTGTTGGTATAATTCAGTTTCTTGCGTTTCAGTGTATGTTTATACTGTTTCAGAGTTTCAAAGTATTCATATCGTAGCTCTGGGTTGTTTTGCTGCTTATGTTTTTTGTTTGACATTTGTCTTAGGTGTTTTCCAATTGTTTTACATTCATTATCAAACCATTTGTCAGAAACATTTTGAATTTTGTTTCTGATGTTGCATTTCTTTGGTTTTCTCAAATTTGCTTTCGATGCTGCTTTTTGGAATATGCAGTTGATGTTTAGAGTAGCCGAATTGACACCATCTTTATTGTTTTGGTATTGTGAGTTATTGAAAAACTGTATAGAGTTCATCATTTCTTTTGAGTTCAATGTTTCAATGAATCTCTCTGCACTGTTTGGAGCCCATCTGTATGATTGGTTTATGTTGAAGAGTTTATTGGGCAGTTTTTTTGAATGAATATTGCCGGTTAATTTCTTCAAAAACACGTTGATCTGACTGTGATCTGACAATGGTGTCTGTGGTCTGACAGTGAATGCACTAATGGAGGAGGGGTCAATGTCCGTGATGGCATAATCGACTACACTTGTCCCAAGAGCTGAGCAGTAAGTAAACTGACCTAAAGAGTCCCCTCTGATTCTACCATTAAGCATGTACAGGCCTAAGGCTCGACAGAGATGCACTAACTCCTTCCCATTTTTGTTCAGTATTTGGTCAGGACTGTTTCTATTATTTATAATAGGGCTGCTGTACAAGGAGGGGTGACCAAATATGTGGTGGTTACCTCCCGCATCAGTGTAGTCAGGCTCAGAACCTGTTCTTGCATTGAAATCTCCACAAAGAAGCACTTTACCCTCTGCCTGAAATGTAATGATTTCTGTATGGAGATTGTCAAAAAACTGATCATCATAATATGGTGAATCTGAAGGAGGAGCATAAGCTGCACATATGTACACATCATTGTCACAATAGATTGTACCTTAGTTAAGTTTTAGCCAAATGTGACTGGTACCTTTTTTCATTTCATTCAGTGCCAAGTCCTGCTTATACCAAATGATGATTCCACCTGAGTCTCGGCCCCGTTTAACATTTTTATGTTTGATTGATGGTAGTAAACTTTCTCTATAGCCTGAGGGACACTGAGTATCTATGTCTCCACGACACCATGTTTCCAGTAGGATTGTGATGTCCTGTCCCTTGATGTTTTTAATCAATTCTGGATTTGTTGTTTTATAACCAAAATGTGAAGAGTAAAGTCCCTGGATATTCCAAGAGCTGATAGTTAATGATCTCATTTATAATAAGTGATATTCACTGGTTTGAGTAAAGTACATTGAAAACAATACAAAATAATATATATATATATATACATATACATACATATATATATACATATACACACATACATACACACACACACACACACACACACACACACACACACACACACACACACACACACACACACACACACACACACACACACACACACACACACACACACACACACACACACACACACACATACATACATACATACATACATACATACATACATACATACATACATACATACATACATACATACATACATACATACATACAGTGGGGAGAACAAGTATTTGATACACTGCCGATTTTGCAGGTTTTCCTACTTACAAAGCATGTAGAGGTCTGTAATTTTTATCATAGGTACACTTCAACTATGAGAGACGGAATCTAAAACAAAAATCCAGAAAATCACATTGTATGATTTTTAAGTAATTAATTTGCATTTTATTGCATGACATAAGTATTTGATACATCAGAAAAGCAGAACTTAATATTTGGTACAGAAACCTTTGTTTGCAATTACAGAGATCATACGTTTCCTGTAGTTCTTGACTAGGTTTGCACACACTGCAGCAGGGATTTTGGCCCACTCCTCCATACAGATCTTCTCCAGATCCTTCAGGTTTCGGGGCTGTCGCTGGGCAATACGGACTTTCAGCTCCCTCCAAAGATTTTCTATTGGGTTCAGGTCTGGAGACTGGCTAGGCCACTCCAGGACCTTGAGATGCTTCTTACGGAGCCACTCCTTAGTTGCCATGGCTGTGTGCTTCGTGTCGTTGTCATGCTGGAAGACCCAGCCACGACCCATCTTCAATGCTCTTACTGAGGGAAGGAGGTTGTTGGCCAAGATCTCGCGATACATGGCCCCATCCATCCTCCCCTCAATACGGTGCAGTCGTCCTGTCCCCTTTGCAGAAAAGCATCCCCAAAGAATGATGTTTCCACCTCCATGCTTCACGGTTGGGATGGTGTTCTTGGGGTTGTACTCATACTTCTTCTTCCTCCAAACACGGCGAGTGGAGTTAGACCAAAAAGCTCTATTTTTGTCTCATCAGACCACATGACCTTCTCCCATTCCTCCTCTGGATCATCCAGATGGTCATTGGCAAACTTCAGACGGGCCTGGACATGCACTGGCTTAAGCAGGGGGACCTTGCGTGCGCTGCAGGATTTTAATCCATGACGGCGTAGTGTGTTACTAATGGTTTTCTTTGAGACTGTGGTCCCAGCTCTCTTCAGGTCATTGACCAGGTCCTGCCGTGTAGTTCTGGGCTGATCCCTCACCTTCCTCATGATCATTGATGCCCCACGAGGTGAAATCTTGCATGGAGCCCCAGACCGAGGGTGATTGACCGTCATCTTGAACTTCTTCCATTTTCTAATAATTGCGCCAACAGTTGTTTCCTTCTCACCAAGCTGCTTGCCTATTGTCCTGTAGCCCATCCCAGCCTTGTGCAGGTCTACAATTTTATCCCTGATGTCCTTACACAGCTCTCTGGTCTTGGCTATTGTGGAGAGGTTGGAATCTGTTTGATTGAGTGTGTGGACAGGTGTCTTTTATACAGGTAACGAGTTCAAACAGGTGCAGTTAATACAGGTAATGAGTGGAGAACAGGAGGGCTTCTTAAAGAAAAACTAACAGGTCTGTGAGAGCCGGAATTCTTACTGGTTGGTAGGTGATCAAATACTTATGTCATGCAATAAAATGCAAATTAATTATTTAAAAATCATACAATGTGATTTTCTGGATTTTTGTTTTAGATTCCGTCTCTCACAGTTGAAGTGTACCTATGATAAAAATGACAGACCTCTACATGCTTTGTAAGTAGGAAAACCTGCAAAATCGGCAGTGTATCAAATACTTGTTCTCCCCACTGTACATACATACACACACCATTATATATAAATATTATTATTATACCGGTGCCAATAAAAAATTAAGAATAGTTGTAAACAAATTAATAAGAATGGAATAAGACTGCACAAAAAATAAGTACAATGCAATCTGCAACCCTGTGTGTGTGTGTGTGTGTGCGCGTGCGTGTGTGTGCGTGCCCGTCTAGCCCAGTAGTCTGCATATTAGTTGCAGTAGTTGGCGCACCTCTCCTATCTCTGATTGTTCTAGGTGTCTTTTGCCAGAGGTTACCTCAGCATATGTAGGCTGATGATCTGAATGATACATGGTGTGGACTGCATCATGTGGTGTACTTCTCTGAAGGACAGTGTTCTGTCCGACCCTGGAGTAGTGGTCAGAGCTGTGTTGTGATGGGCCAGGTCCAGTAGAGATGTTTTGTGACGGGCCAGGTCCAGTAGAGCTGTGTTGTGATGGGCCAGGTCTAGTAAAGATGTGTTGTGATGGGCCTGGTCTAGTAGAGCTGTGTTGTGATGGGCCTGGTCCAGTAGAGCTGTGTTCTGATGGGCCTGGTCTAGTAGAGCTGTGTTGTGATGGGCCTGGTCCAGTAGAGCTGTGTTGTGATGGGCCGGGTCTAGTCGTGCTGTCCTGAGGTGGGTCTGGTCTCGTAAATCTGTGTTGTGTTGGGCCTGGTCTAGTAGAGCTGTGTTGTGATGGGCCTGGTCTAGTAGAGCTGTGTTGTGAAGGCCCTGGTCTAGTAGAGCTGTGTTGTGATGGGCCGGGTCTAGTCGTGTTGTCCTGATGCGGGTCTGGTCTCGTAAATCTGTGTTGTGATGGGCCTGGTCTAGTAGAGCTGTGTTGTGAAGGCCCTGGTCTCGTAAATCTGTGTTGTGTTGGGCCTGGTCTAGTAGAGCTGTGCTGTAATAAGCCGTGTCTGGCTCTTTTCTCCTGGGGATGGTGGAGGTACTGTTGTTTCAGAAGGTGGGGCGGGGGACCTCTGTTGCTGGGGTGATGGGTGTGTGGGTCCCTGCCAAGTGTTGCATCTTTTAGGTCCTTGGCAAAGGTTCTGACACTGTCCTGATCAAGATGTACATTATCGTATAAGTGTTGACATGTCAGAGTGGGGTGGTGAGCCGTTCTGACGTTGAGTAGTGAGGCACAGTCCACAGTGATCTGTTGATTTATTTTGTCGATCAACTGTCCTGGGAAGTCTTTTCTTGGTAGGAGGGTGGACACAACTATATTGGTTGTTGGGAACACAGCCTGTGCCCGTTCTGCCACTCTTCTCACTGCCCCAGATACATCTTCACCTTTGGCATGAAGGTCGTTTGTGCCAGTGTGGATGATGATGTTGTCGAGGGTGTCAATCCTGGTCTTACTGAGTAGCTGCATTGCACTGTCAGTTGTAGGACACCAGAACTTATACACCTGGTGTCTAGGGAATAATCTTTCCTGGACTAAGAACTTCCCATTTGAATCAATAAGGATTGCAGTTGTGGGTGACTGTCTGGCTGGAGCAGACTGGGAGACTGGTATTCTGACCAGGGCTGGAGCAGACTGGGAGGCTGGTATTCTGACCTGGGCTGGAGCACACTGTGTTGGAGTAGACTGAGAGGCTGGTTGGCTGACCTGGGCTGGAGCAGACTGAGAGGCTGGTTGGCTGACCTGGGCTGGAGCAGACTGAGAGGCTGGTAGGTTGACCTGGGCTGGAGCACACTGTGCTGGAGCAGACTGGGAGACTGGTATTCTGACCTGTGCTGGAGCAGACTGGGAGACTGGTATTCTGACCTGTGCTGGAGCAGACTGGGAGACTGGTATTCTGACCTGTGCTGGAGCAGACTGGGAGACTGGTATTCTGACCTGTGCTGGAGCAGACTGGGAGACTGGTATTCTGACCTGGGCTGGAGCACACTGTGTTGGAGCAGACTGAGAGGCTGGTTGGCTGACCTGGGCTGGAGCAGACTGGTAGGCTGGTGCAGTGTTATCAGGCTGTGTGGTGGAGGCCATGCTGGTCTCGGGTTCTGCTTGTGTTGTACCAAGCTGGTGGACATGTTCTCCAGATGCAGAGGACATAATGACTCGCTGCTGGTTGAGGAGGTCAATGTATCTCTCTCTTTGTTCTAGCTCCTTTCTTGTTGTGCTCAGATGGTCTCTGAGGTCATCATTTGTCTGACTCAGTTTGTCCATTCTGCTTTCTAGTTTAGCAATAGATGCTCTGCTCTCCTCCCTGAACTGTTTCATCTCTTCTTTAAGTTTCTGGACAGTGTCCTCCTCTTGAAGCTTGTTCTCTCTGAGTTCTATGACCTCTGCTTCGACTAGAGAGAGGGTGTTGTGGAAACGTTGCATAGCAGGTGTTCTTGGTGTTGTAGGCATGTCCTTGGCTCTGTCTGCTGCAGGTGAGGTAGGTAGAGGGACACTGAGGGCTTCTTGCTGGGTCACAGAGACCGTTGGGGCCTGCTTTTCACCGTCATCTCCCTCCTTGACTTTTTCCTCAGTTTCTGAGATGATTTCAGCTTCTGCTTTTAGGGTAGTAAACCTATTCTCAAAAGCCTGGAGGCTTGAATCATTGCCTTGTATCAATACAGTTCCATTATTATATACGTTTACTGTTTGATATGTGTTGCTAGGGTCAGCTTCTTCAAAAATGCTGATCTGACATCCTTGGCTGATGCCTCTCTTTTTTGAGAAAGGGAAATGGTTGCAAATAACCCTTTTCCATATGTGCCCTCGTTTGGTATTAAAAATTAAATTTGCTCTTGTTTTGCAACTGGTAAGATCTGCAAACAGGCATTCATGGTTCTGTCCCATCAACAAACCTTTGAAACTTTTCTTAGCTTTCTCTGTTTTGATGTCTGGTGGGTAAACAATTTCCATAGCAACGCTGGTGATGTTGGCTACAATGTTGCAATAGAAGTGTTGTTTCTTGTACATTTACATTTACATTTAAGTCATTTAGCAGACGCTCTTATCCAGAGCGACTTACAAATTGGTGCATTCACCTTATGATATCCAGTGGAACAACCACTTTACAATAGTGCATCTAACTCTTTTAAGGGGGGGGGGGGTTAGAAGGATTACTTTATCCTATCCTAGGTATTCCTTAAAGAGGTGGGGTTTCAGGTGTCTCCGGAAGGTGGTGATTGACTCCGCTGACCTGGCGTCGTGAGGGAGTTTGTTCCACCATTGGGGTGCCAGAGCAGCGAACAGTTTTGACTGGGCTGAGCGGGAACTGTACTTCCTCAGAGGTAGGGAGGCGAGCAGGCAAGAGGTGGATGAACGCAGTGCCCTTGTTTGGGTGTAGGGCCTGATCAGAGCCTGAAGGTACGGAGGTGCCGTTCCCCTCACAGCTCCGTAGGCAAGCACCATGGTCTTGTAGCGGATGCGAGCTTCAACTGGAAGCCAGTGGAGAGAGCGGAGGAGCGGGGTGACGTGAGAGAACTTGGGAAAGTTGAACACCAGACGGGCTGCGGCGTTCTGGATGAGTTGTAGGGGTTTAATGGCACAGGCAGGGAGCCCAGCCAACAGCGAGTTGCAGTAATCCAGACGGGAGATGACAAGTGCCTGGATTAGGACCTGCGCCGCTTCCTGCGTGAGGCAGGGTCGTACTCTGCGAATGTTGTAGAGCATGAACCTACAGGAACGGGTCACCGCCTTGATGTTAGTTGAGAACGACAGGGTGTTGTCCAGGATCACGCCAAGGTTCTTAGCACTCTGGGAGGAGGACACAATGGAGTTGTCAACCGTGATGGCGAGATCATGGAACGGGCAGTCCTTCCCCGGGAGGAAGAGCAGCTCCGTCTTGCCGAGGTTCAGCTTGAGGTGGTGATCCGTCATCCACACTGATATGTCTGCCAGACATGCAGAGATGCAATTCACCACCTGGTTATCAGAGGGGGGAAAGGAGAAGATTAATTGTGTGTCGTCTGCATAGCAATGATAGGAGAGACCATGTGAGGATATGACAGAGCCAAGTGACTTGGTGTATAGCGAGAATAGGAGAGGGCCTAGAACAGAGCCCTGGGGGACACCAGTGGTGAGAGCACGTGGTGCGGAGACAGATTCTCGCCACGCCACCTGGTAGGAGCGACCTGTCAGGTAGGACGCAATCCAAGCGTGGGCCGCGCCGGAGATGCCCAGCTCGGAGAGGGTGGAGAGGAGGATCTGATGGTTCACAGTATCAAAGGCAGCCGATAGGTCTAGAAGGATGAGAGCAGAGGAGAGAGAGTTAGCTTTAGCAGTGCGGAGCGCCTCCGTGACACAGAGAAGAGCAGTCTCAGTTGAATGACTAGTCTTGAAACCTGACTGATTTGGATCAAGAAGGTCATTCTGAGAGAGATAGCAGGAGAGCTGGCCAAGGACGGCACGTTCAAGAGTTTTGGAGAGAAAAGAAAGAAGGGATACTGGTCTGTAGTTGTTGACATCGGAGGGATCGAGTGTAGGTTTTTTCAGAAGGGGTGCAACTCTCGCTCTCTTGAAGACGGAAGGGACGTAGCCAGCGGTCAAGGATGAGTTGATGAGCGAGGTGAGGTAAGGGAGAAGGTCTCCGGAAATGGTCTGGAGAAGAGAGGAGGGGATAGGGTCAAGCGGGCAGGTTGTTGGGCGGCCGGCCGTCACAAGACGCGAGATTTCATCTGGAGAGAGAGGGGAGAAAGAGGTCAAAGCACAGGGTAGGGCAGTGTGAGCAGAACCAGCGGTGTCGTTTGACTTAGCAAACGAGGATCGGATGTCGTCGACCTTCTTTTCAAAATGGTTGACGAAGTCATCAGCAGAGAGGGAGGAGGGGGGAGGAGGGGGAGGAGGATTCAGGAGGGAGGAGAAGGTGGCAAAGAGCTTCCTAGGGTTAGAGGCAGATGCTTGGAATTTAGAGTGGTAGAAATTGGCTTTAGCAGCAGAGACAGAAGAGGAGAATGTAGAGAGGAGGGAGTGAAAGGATGCCAGGTCCGCAGGGAGGCGAGTTTTCCTCCATTTCCGCTCGGCTGCCCGGAGCCCTGTTCTGTGAGCTCGCAATGAGTCGTCGAGCCACGGAGCAGGAGGGGAGGACCGAGCCGGCCTGGAGGATAGGGGACATAGAGAGTCAAAGGATGCAGAAAGGGAGGAGAGGAGGGTTGAGGAGGCAGAATCAGGAGATAGGTTGGAGAAGGTTTGAGCAGAGGGAAGAGATGATAGGATGGAAGAGGAGAGAGTAGCGGGGGAGAGAGAGCGAAGGTTGGGACGGCGCGATACCATCCGAGTAGGGGCAGTGTGGGAAGTGTTGGATGAGAGCGAGAGGGAAAAGGATACAAGGTAGTGGTCGGAGACTTGGAGGGGAGTTGCAATGAGATTAGTGGAAGAACAGCATCTAGTAAAGATGAGGTCAAGCGTATTGCCTGCCTTGTGAGTAGGGGGGGAAGGTGAGAGGGTGAGGTCAAAAGAGGAGAGGAGTGGAAAATTGTTGTATTATTGTCTTTTATGTCTTTAGAGGACTGCTTCACCTTGATGTCCCCTTTCCCTTTTCTTCTGTCCTTATTTTGTCCCACTTTGTCCCTTCTTCTCTTCTGTCAACTAGACACTCCTTGTTAGCTAGCTAGCTTCTTTCAGGAGAGTCCCTAGCAACTGCCTAGCAACAGGTAAACAACTTAGCTAGCTAAGAAAACGGTATAATTTTATGAAAAATTGTTACTTTTTCAAAATCCTTTCTTCTTTGTTTGCTGCTTGTTTGGTCTCCTATTCAGTCTAGCAGTTTTCTTTAGCTTTTTTTCGATGTACTTTACTCTAAAAACCATATAAATTTCAATATTTTTAGAAGCTCATCTTTTCAGCTGCTGCTGCTTAATTTGGAACTCCGGAATCTCCAGGTGAATCTCTCTCTCTCTCTCTCTCTCTCTCTCTCTCTCTCTCTCTCTCTCTCTCTCTCTCTCTCTCTCTATGTCTGTATCCTCCTCTCTCTCTCTCTCTCTCTCTCTCTCTCTCTCTCTCTCTCTCTCTCTCTCTCTCTCTCTCTCTCTCTCTCTATGTTTGTATCCTCCTCTCTCTTTCTCTCTCTCTCTCTCTCTCTATGTCTGTATCCCCCTCTCTCTCTCTCTCTCTCTCTCTCTCTCTCTCTCTCTCTCTCTCTCTCTCTCTCTCTCTCTCTCTCTCTCAATGTCTGTATCCTCCTCTCTCACTCTCTCTCTTAATGTCTGTATCCTGTATTCTCTCTACGTGTGTCTTTCTTGTTGCCTTTTCCTCTGGTAGCACTTTTAGGCAACATTTGCACAAGTGAATACTTTTTTGGCCTGCGTCCCAAATGTTCCCTCCAGACCTCGCTCGGTTTCCCTTTTCTTTTCCTCTACCTCAAGCCTGCTGCTACTCTCTGACTTCACTCACATGTATTTACAGTGATATCTAGCTGTGTGCACCCAAGTGTGCTCAGGGATAGAATATCCATTTATTCTTTTTTTTTGGGGGGGGGGGGGGCTATTTGTTAAAATATTCAATGGAATCTTCCAGACTAGAACACTGTTGGGTGTATTTCAGTGTGTTGAATGTGATCCTAAAGGTTTGGTGGTGTGTTGTAGTCAAAAGAGTGTATGTCTGGATCTAGATTACAATGACAAAAACTGGTCTAGGATCAGCTCTACCAACATTAAACCTCACCCAACCATTACAAACAAAAACAACCACACACACCCAGGACCAGTATAAAGACAACTAACATCTCCATGAGGGAAGCATCTCTCTCCCTCTCCCCAGGAAGAGGCCTTCTTCCTGGGGCTCCACTCCGCCACCCTCCCTGCTCCTCCCTAACCCCCTGGGGAGTGTGGTCAGCCCTCTTTACTACGACAGATGAGGGCTGTGTCTCAAATGGCACCCTATTCCCTATATAGTGAACTACTTTCAACCTGAGCCTTATGAGCCCTTATTTTTACACCGCCTCTCCAAACCAGTCAGAGTCGGACAGACGGATGGGAGAGAGGGAGAGGGAGGGCGGTAGAGGGGCAGAGAGACGGGGGGAGGGGGAGACAGACAGGGAGGAGAGGGGGAGACAGACAGGGAGAGGGGGAGGGAGAGAGACTGACACAGACACAGGAAGACAGACACGGTTTCGCTTCATATAAAGATGATTACTTCATATAAAGATGATTACCACTTTGTTAATGGAACCAAACCAAGGCCTCTGCTGAGGAGAGAAAGAAGCACAGGGAGAGTTCACTGACGAGGTAACAACATGCTGTTCTGTCTTCTACTCTTTCACGTTGCGCAAAGGGCTCTTTTTTTTGCTGGGGTTTAATGGCCGATTTTGAAATAACCATATGTGTGTTAGATCAGTACAGCGGAGAGGCAAGGTGAATCTACTGTAGACTACCAGGTGAATCTACTGTAGACTACCAGGTGAATCTACTGTAGACTACCAGGTGAATCTACTGTAGACTACCAGGTGAATCTACTGTAGACTACCAGGTGAATCTACTGTAGGCTACCAGGTGAATCTACTGTAGACTACCAGGTGAATCTACTGTAGACTACCAGGTGAATCTACTGTAGGCTACCAGGTGAATCTACTGTAGACTACCAGGTGAATCTACTGTAGACTACCAGGTGAATCTACTGTAGACTACCAGGTGAATCTACTGTAGGCTACCAGGTGAATCTACTGTAGGCTACCAGGTGAATCTACTGTAGACTACCAGGTGAATCTACTGTAGACTACCAGGTGAATCTACTGTAGACTACCAGGTGAATCTACTGTAGACTACCAGGTGAATCTACTGTAGGCTACCAGGTGAATCTACTGTAGGCTACCAGGTGAATCTACTGTAGGCTACCAGGTGAATCTACTGTAGGCTACCAGGTGAATCTACTGTAGACTACCAGGTGAATCTACTGTAGGCTACCAGGTGAATCTACTGTAGGCTACCAGGTGAATCTACTGTAGGCTACCAGGTGAATCTACTGTAGACTACCAGGTGAATCTACTGTAGGCTACCAGGTGAATCTACTGTAGACTACCAGGTGAATCTACTGTAGGCTACCAGATGAATCTACTGTAGGCTACCAGGTGAATCTACTGTAGACTACCAGGTGAATCTACTGTAGGCTACCAGGTGAATCTACTGTAGGCTACCAGGTGAATATACTGTAGACTACCAGATGAATCTACTGTAGGCTACCAGGTGAATCTACTGTAGACTACCAGATGAATCTACTGTAGACTACCAGATGAATCTACTGTAGGCTACCAGGTGAATCTACTGTAGGCTACCAGGTGAATCTACTGTAGGCTACAAGGTGAATCTACTGTAGACTACCAGGTGAATCTACTGTAGACTACCAGGTGAATCTACTGTAGGCTACCAGGTGAATCTACTCTTAGACTACCAGGTGAATCTACTCTTAGACTACCAGGTGAATCTACTGTAGGCTCCCAGGTGAATCTACTGTAGGCTACCAGGTGAATCTACTGTAGGCTACCAGGTGAATCTACTGTAGGCTACCAGGTGAATCTACTGTAGGCTACCAGGTGAATCTACTGTAAGCTACCAGGTGGCTCTACTGTAGGCTACCAGGTGAATCTACTGTAGGCTACCAAGTGAATCTAATGTAGACTACCAGGTAAATCTACTGTAAGCTACCAGGTGAATCTACTGTAGACTACCAGGTGAATCTACTGTAGGCTACCAGATGAATCTACTGTATGCTACCAGGTGAATCTACTGTAGGCTACCAGGTGAATCTACTGTAGGCTACCAGGTGAATCTACTGTAGGCTACCAGGTGAATCTACTGTAGACTACCAGGTGAATCTACTGTAGACTACCAGGTGAATCTACTGTAGGCTACCAGGTGAATCTACTGTAGGCTACCAGGTGAATCTACTGTAGACTACCAGATGAATCTACTGTAGGCTACCAGGTGAATCTACTGTAGACTACCAGGTGAATCTACTGTAGGCTACCAGGTGAATCTACTGTAGGCTACCAGGTGAATCTACTGTAGGCTACCAGGTGGCTCTACTGTAGACTACCAGGTAGATCTATTGTAGGCTGTTCCTGTAAATATCCATATAGGACTATTGTCACCCGACTGCCATATATTCCCTGTGTATAGGAGAGGTAAGGTGACTGCTGAAGTACTACACTGGCATGTCCACACCCTGTAAAGCAGCACACCTCCCTACGTATAATATGCCTCCCTACGTATAACATACTTCACTACGTATAATATACCTTACTACGTATAATATACCTCACTACGTATAATATACCTCACTACGTATAATATACCTTACTACGTATAATATGCCTCACTACGTATAATATGTCTCACTATGTATAATATACCTCCCTACGTATAATATGCCTCACTACGTATAATATACCTCACTACGTATAATACACCTCACTATGTATAATACACCTCACTACGTATAATATGTCTCACTATGTATAATATACCTCACTACGTTTAATATGCCTCAATACGTATACTATGCCTCACTACGTATAATATACCTCACTACGTATAATATACCTCACTACGTATAATATGTCTCACTACGTATAAACCTGGTAGCCTACACTACGTATAATATACCTCACTACGTATAATACACCTCACTACGTATAATATGTCTCACTATGTATAATATACCTCACTACGTTTAATATGCCTCACTACGTATACTATGCCTCACTACGTATAATATACCTCACTACGTATAATATACCTCACTACGTATAATATGTGTCACTACATATAATATGCCTCACTACGTATAATATACCTCCCTACGTATAATATACCTCACTACGTATAATATACCTCACTACGTATAATATACATCCCTACGTATAATATACCTCACTACGTATAATATGCCTCACTACGTATAATATACATCCCTACGTATAATATACCTCACTACGTATAATATGCCTCACTACGTATAATATACCTCACTACGTATAATATACCTCCCTACGTATAACTTCCTTGCACAAACATTTTTTTGAAAGCGTAAAGCGTAAGCGATCAGGTTGAGGTAGCACATTGTAGTATTTGTAATTTGTTCAGAGTAAAATGACCTTTTCTTATTTTTTCTCTCTGCTTTTCTCTCTCTCCTCTCCCAGGGACATCATCAAGAGAATAGACCAGTCCGAGTTTGAGGGATTTGAATACATCAACCCCCTGCTGCTATCCACGGAGGAGTCTGTATGAGGGGGAGGAGACCTCCTTTTCTTCTCCCACCTGTGTCTGTCTACTGCCCCGTCCACCCCCACCCCTCTCTCAGCCAAATCAATGAACAACTCCCTCTGCCGAGGAGGAGTGGGATGGAGGGAGGACAAAGGGAGGACAAGAAATTCTCGGCTTTGCACGAGGGACGAGGCTCGAGGACACAAATGCAAAAAGGAGCCTTTTTTCTTTTGTCGTGGATCTCCCGTAATGGATTGCATTATTTTGGCGCCGGGGCAGAACTCTTTGGAGGTGGTCAACACAACAAAATACACAGGAACATTCTCAAAACTCAGTTGTTGATTATCTTCCTGTTTTTTTGGCTTTGCGGTTTTGATTGTTTCCCCCAACAACTCAATTTCTGTGTCAGCAGCACGGCAGGAAGCAACTTAATTCTGTGCCTGCCATTGTAAAACAGATTTTTACATCCCCCCCCCCGCCCCCGCCCGGGTGGAATATGAAAGTTCTACGACTCAGACCTTGAATTTATGTTGTAGGAAGCTCCGCTGCCTCGAGCAAAACAAGAATGTACAATGATGAAGGAAAAAATAATGCTAGAAGTTATTCTTGTGTATTCTACTGTAGGTAGCGACTCCAAATCAATGCTGCCTTTCTATTGGTTCAAAGTGGTTCGTTTTATTCATGACCATGGACTTTGTTTATTTTCTTCAGCCAGTTTGATTTTCATGAACAAAACCGTTTTTTCCCCCACCATTTTTTTAATTTAAGAAGTGCCTCAAAGATCCAATCTACATCATGTTTCTGATTGCACTTATCGATTGTTTCCAATTCCCTTCAGCTGCCTGGTGGGTTGGTCAGTTCCCTTCAGCTGCCTGGTGGGTTGGTCAGTTCCCTTCAGCTGCCTGGTGGGTTGGTCAGTTCCCTTCAGCTGCCTGGTGGGTTGGTCAGTTCCCTTCAGCTGCCTGGTGGGTTGGTCAGTTCCCTTCAGCTGCCTGGTGGGTTGATCAGTTCCCTTCAGCTGCCTGGTGGGTTGGTCAGTTCCCTTCAGCTGCCTGGTGGTTGGTCAGTTCCCTTCAGCTGCCTGGGTGGTTGGTCAGTTCCCTTCAGCTGCCTGGTGGGTTGGTCAGTTCCCTTCAGGTGTCTGGTGGGTTGGTCAGTTCCCTTCAGCTGCCTGGTGGGTTGGTCAGTTCCCTTCAGCTGCCTGGTGGTTGGTCAGTTCCCTTCAGCTGCCTGGTGGGTTGGTCAGTTCCCTTCAGCTGCCTGGTGGTTGGTCAGTTCCCTTCAGCTGCCTGGTGGGTTGGTCAGTTCCCTTCAGCTGCCTGGTGGGTTGGTCAGTTCCCTTCAGCTGCCTGGTGGGTTGGTCAGTTCCCTTCAGCTGCCTGGTGGGTTGGTCAGTTCCCTTCAGTTCCCTTCAGCTGCCTGGTGGGTTGGTCAGTTCCCTTCAGCTGCCTGGTGGTTGGTCAGTTCCCTTCAGCTGCCTGGTGGGTTGGTCAGTTCCCTTCAGCTGCCTGGTGGTTGGTCAGTTCCCTTCAGCTGCCTGTGGGTTGGTCTGTTCCCTTCAGCTGCCTGGTGGTTGGTCAGTTCCCTTCAGCTGCCTGGTGGTTGGTCAGTTCCCTTCAGCTGCCTGGTGGGTTGGTCAGTTCCCTTCAGCTGCCTGGTGGTTGGTCTGTTCCCTTCAGCTGCCTGGTGGGTTGGTCAGTTCCCTTCAGCTGCCTGGTGGGTTGGTCAGTTCCCTTCAGCTGCCTGGTGGGTTGGTCAGTTCCCTTCAGCTGCCTGGTGGTTGGTCAGTTCCCTTCAGCTGCCTGGGTGGTTGGTCAGTTCCCTTCAGCTGCCTGGTGGTTGGTCAGTTCCCTTCAGCTGCCTGTGGGTTGGTCAGTTCCCTTCAGCTGCCTGGTGGTTGGTCTGTTCCCTTCAGCTGCCTGGTGGGTTGGTCAGTTCCCTTCAGCTGCCTGGTGGTTGGTCAGTTCCCTTCAGCTGCCTGGTGGGTTGGTCAGTTCCCTTCAGCTGCCTGGTGGTTGGTCAGTTCCCTTCAGCTGCCTGGTGGGTTGGTCAGTTCCCTTCAGCTGCCTGGTGGTTGGTCAGTTCCCTTCAGCTGCCTGGTGGGTTGGTCTGTTGGTGAAGAAAGCCATTGGAACACATCATTCATAAAGACCACAGGTCCTCAATTCTAAAAAGTTTTCATGCACCGATTTGTTCGTAAATTGCGCATACACTAAAATGTAGACTATGCCAATGTTTCAAGAGTTAAATATTTAACAACCTTCAGCTTGATGATCACAACACTATCATCTGTGGGTGAACAGAATTCTGAACGATAATGCATAGTCCTCCGCACTAAAGTCTGGGCTACTGTACGTCACTTAGAACATCTTAACAATTCCAAGTTGCCATAGTAAGTTGCCATGGTAAGTTGCCATAGTAAGTTGCCATGGTAAGTTGCCATGGTAAGTTGCCATGGTAAGTTGCCTTGGTAAGTTGCCATGGTAAGTTGCCATGGTAAGTTGCCATGGTAAGTTGCCATGGTAAGTTGCCATAGTAAGTTGCCATGGTAAGTTGCCATAGTAAGTTGCCATGGTAAGTTGCCATAAACAGCATAAAGATGTAAGTTAGTTGATCACCGTAGATTGTGAGTTAAGTGCGTTTTAATGAGGGAACTCGTTCTAAATTGTGCATACTCACATTTTGAGAACTGATTGAATGCTCAAATATTGTACAAAAACTCATTTTATAAATGAGGCCCCATGTCTTATGCCATTCGAATGGTTGCATCTTTAAAATGAACGTTGCGGAGCACAGTAGCCATCCAAGGTTCTGATGAAAGCATGGTTATATATGGTTAAATACAGTACAGGGCTACATCACTCCTGAATGATCGAACCTTTTAACCTATTGTCTGCATACACTGGTGCACAATGTGACAAACTGTGTTGGATGTCAGTGACTGGCAGGCTAGTGATTTGGACTTTGACTGCACAGCAGAAGGCCACACTGATTATAATAGTTGAGGACTGGACATGGTGGTGGGGGAAGACATTGTTAAGGTGCACATGCTGACCTGCACTACAACTGACCTGTAATCAGTGAATAGGGGCGAGATAAATTAAGCTGTGGCATATCCACAGATTAGTCGCATACTCGAAAACACACACACACACACACACACACACACACACACACACACACACACACACACACACACACACACACACACACACACACACACACACACACACACACACACACACACACACACACACACACACACACACACACACACACACACACACACACACATGTAACGGATGTGAAATGGCTAGCTAGTTAGCGGGTACGCGCTAGTAGCGTTTCAATCAGTTACGTCACTTGCTCTGAGACTTAAGTAGGGTTTCCCCTTGCTCTGCAAGGGCCGCGGCTTTTGTGGAGCGATGGGTAACGACGCTTCGTGGGTGTCAGTTGTTGATGTGTGCAGAAGGTCCCTGGTTCGCGCCCGTGTCGGGGCGAGGGGACGGTTTAAAGTTATACTGTTACATTGATGCTGTTGACCCGGATCACTGGTTGCTGCGGAAAAGGAGGAGGTTGAAAGGGGGGTGAGTGTAACGGATGTGAAATGGCTAGCTAGTTAGCGGGTACGCGCTAGTAGCGTTTCAATCAGTTACGTCACTTGCTCTGAGACTTAAGTAGGGTTTCCCCTTGCTCTGCAAGGGCCGCGGCTTTTGTGGAGCGATGGGTAACGACGCTTCGTGGGTGTCAGTTGTTGATGTGTGCAGAGGGTCCCTGGTTCGCGCCCGTGTCGGGGCGAGGGGACGGTTTAAAGTTATACTGTTACACACACACACACACACACACTCTCTCCAACTCAGACTACAGCAGATGCAGGTACTGTTCAACAAGCATTCTTTTCATCTACGTAAGGGGAGATTCCACTTTTTCAAAGCCATCTTACTTACCATGGCAACTTACCATAGCAACTTACCAAGGCAACTTACCATGGCAACTTACTATGGAAACTTACCATGGCAACTCCCTTCAGCTGCCTGGTGGTTGGTCAGTTCCCTTCAGCTGCCTGGTGGGTTGGTCAGTTCCCTTCAGCTGCCTGGTGGGTTGGTCAAAATCAGTGTCACCATTTTGTTTTATTTATGAACTGTGTTTTATGTTGAACTCAAAAGGAATACATTCACTTGACATTGTCTCGTGAGAGACCAACGGATTAACTGAAGCGGTAGCTCTTGAAATCGTTGCTAACGCTAAAGCAACGGTCATTTTAAACCCGGAAAAGTGAAAAGAAAGGTTGGATCTCAATTGTATTTTCTTTGATTCCTCACATCCTCTATTCTCGTCTCCTCTCGTCTCCTCAAAATGCATTAGAGCAGAAGACCGGCGGTTCATCCCAATACAATGGAGATTCCCTTAAAGAGTATCTGTAAAAATGTTACTTAGTACATGATATTTTTGTGTTTTACAACATATTTGCTGGTTGGATGTGCTTAATTCTGCTTTAACGCATCTCTGTAAATATCTGTAATTATTAAAAACAAAAATGTTTTTCCGTGAACCGATCTCGTTTTTGTTCTCTGCAGCCACATGAGGAAAGCATTTGATACTCAATATTTGTCACTGTAGTTTCTTTGGAAGTAACCCTGCGATGAAATGGGAACCCCTTAGATCTCTGGTCGCTAGTTTTAAAGAATCAATACTTTTGAAATGCACATTTATAATTCATTCATAATTATTGGCAAGCTGTTTTCTCGTGGGTTAAATGTTGTAGCTCATAGAAAATTGTTCAGCCATTTGTATCTCAAGATTTTGTGTGAGAAATGTGTACTGGATGGAAACGCCTTCCTGATACTGAGTTGCACCTGGTCAACTGCACCTGGTCAGTCTGGCATGGAAAGAGCAGGTGTTCTCAGTGTATGTTTCATACAATTTATTTTAAAGCCAGAACCCCACAGGCTGAAAATACATTTTTGCATCTACCATTTCAATTTTGAGATTTTTTGTTATTTTGGTCCATTACATTTTTGTATTTTCAAAAAGTAAACATATTTTTTGTTGTTGATAAATGTATATTTTCTATAGTTATCATATTACCATCATACATTTTTTTTATGAATTTGAATTGCTTTAAAATGGACAAACGTCAATAATTTAAAAGCTAATTTCATAGTGAATGTTAGAAACTGGACTATATTTAGTAACTTACTTTGAAGAGCTGGTGATTGGCTCTAACTTGTGTACTTGTCTTTACCTGACGTTGTTTCAATAGTCAGACTCTTCCCACAATAGTCAGACTCTTCCCACAATAGTCAGACTCTTCCCACAATAGTCAGACTCTTCCCACAATAGTCAGACTCTTCCCACAATAGTCAGACTCTTCCCACAATAGTCAGACTCTTCCCACAATAGTCAGACTCTTCTCACAATAGTCAGACTCTTCCCACAATAGTCAGACTCTTCCCACAATAGTCAGAATCTTCCCACAATAGTCAGACTCTTCCCACGATAGTCAGACTCTTCCCACGATAGTCAGAATCTTCCCACGATAGTCAGAATCTTCCCACGATAGTCAGACTCTTCCCACGATAGTCAGACTCTTCCCACAATAGTCAGACTCTTCCCACAATAGTCAGAATCTTCCCACAATAGTCAGACTCTTCCCACAATAGTCAGACTCTTCCCACAATAGTCAGACTCTTCCCACAATAGTCAGACTCTTCCCACAATAGTCAGACTCTTCCCACAATAGTCAGAATCTTCCCACAATAGTCAGACTCTTCCCACAATAGTCAGAATCTTCCCACAATAGTCAGACTCTTCCCACAATAGTCAGACTCTTCCCACAATAGTCAGACTCTTCCCACAATAGTCAGACTCTTCCCACAATAGTCAGAATCTTCCCACAATAGTCAGACTCTTCCCACAATAGTCAGACTCTTCCCACGATAGTCAGAATCTTCCCACGATAGTCAGACTCTTCCCACAATAGTCAGACTCTTCCCACAATAGTCAGAATCTTCCCACAATAGTCAGAATCTTCCCACAATAGTCAGACTCTTCCCACAATAGTCAGACTCTTCCCACAATAGTCAGACTCCTCCCACAATAGTCAGAATCTTCCCACAATAGTCAGACTCTTCCCACAATAGTCAGACTCTTCCCACAATAGTCAGACTCTTCCCACAATAGTCAGACTCTTCCCACAATAGTCAGACTCTTCCCACAATAGTCAGACTCTTCCCACAATAGTCAGACTCTTCCCACAATAGTCAGACTCTCCCCACAATAGTCAGAATCTTCCCACAATAGTCAGACTCTTCCCACAATAGTCAGAATTTTCCCACAATAGTCAGACTCTTCCCACAATAGTCAGAATCTTCCCACAATAGTCAGACTCTTCCCACAATAGTCAGAATCTTCCCACAATAGTCAGACTCTTCCCACAATAGTCAGACTCTTCCCACAATAGTCAGACTCTTCCCACAATAGTCAGAATCTTCCCACAATAGTCAGACTCTTCCCACAATAGTCAGACTCTTCCCACAATAGTCAGACTCTTCCCACAATAGTCAGACTCTTCCCACGATAGTCAGAATCTTCCCACGATAGTCAGAATCTTCCCACGATAGTCAGACTCTTCCCACAATAGTCAGACTCTTCCCACAATAGTCAGAATCTTCCCACAATAGTCAGAATCTTCCCACAATAGTCAGACTCTTCCCACAATAGTCAGACTCTTCCCACAATAGTCAGACTCCTCCCACAATAGTCAGAATCTTCCCACAATAGTCAGACTCTTCCCACAATAGTCAGACTCTTCCCACAATAGTCAGACTCTTCCCACAATAGTCAGACTCTTCCCACAATAGTCAGACTCTTCCCACAATAGTCAGACTCTTCCCACAATAGTCAGACTCTTCCCACAATAGTCAGACTCTTCCCACAATAGTCAGACTCTCCCCACAATAGTCAGAATCTTCCCACAATAGTCAGACTCTTCCCACAATAGTCAGACTCTTCCCACAATAGTCAGACTCTTCCCACAATAGTCAGAATCTTCCCACAATAGTCAGACTCTTCCCACAATAGTCAGAATCTTCCCACAATAGTCAGACTCTTCCCACAATAGTCAGACTCTTCCCACAATAGTCAGACTCTTCCCACAATAGTCAGACTCTTCCCACAATAGTCAGAATCTTCCCACAATAGTCAGACTCTTCCCACAATAGTCAGACTCTTCCCACAATAGTCAGACTCTTCCCACAATAGTCAGACTCTTCCCACAATAGTCAGACTCTTCCCACGATAGTCAGAATCTTCCCACGATAGTCAGAATCTTCCCACGATAGTCAGACTCTTCCCACAATAGTCAGACTCTTCCCACAATAGTCAGAATCTTCCCACAATAGTCAGAATCTTCCCACAATAGTCAGACTCTTCCCACAATAGTCAGACTCTTCCCACAATAGTCAGACTCCTCCCACAATAGTCAGAATCTTCCCACAATAGTCAGACTCTTCCCACAATAGTCAGACTCTTCCCACAATAGTCAGACTCTTCCCACAATAGTCAGACTCTTCCCACAATAGTCAGACTCTTCCCACAATAGTCAGACTCTTCCCACAATAGTCAGACTCTTCCCACAATAGTCAGACTCTCCCCACAATAGTCAGAATCTTCCCACAATAGTCAGACTCTTCCCACAATAGTCAGACTCTTCCCACAATAGTCAGACTCTTCCCACAATAGTCAGAATCTTCCCACAATAGTCAGACTCTTCCCACAATAGTCAGAATCTTCCCACAATAGTCAGACTCTTCCCACAATAGTCAGACTCTTCCCACAATAGTCAGAATCTTCCCACAATAGTCAGACTCTTCCCACAATAGTCAGACTCTTCCCACAATAGTCAGACTCTTCCCACAATAGTCAGACTCTTCCCACAATAGTCAGACTCTTCCCACACGCCAACTAACTTCTAACAGTCTCAGCTTCAGAAGCGTGTTGTGTGGTTATCCTTTAGATGTATTCTCCAGGTTTGCCCAGAGGGAATTGTTGATATGTTGTAAAGCTTTTATTCTAGATTTTAAAAAATTGGGGGGGAAAAAATGAGGCAAAATGCATTTTACGTCTTTAGTATTTTACAGATACAAAGATGAAAACAGTATTTATCCACAGTCTGCTCTGGGCAAGTCCGGACCTGGAGTGTCTTAACAAAATGAAACCAAGATATTTAGGCTGACTTCATCCAGTGTCTAGAAAAATGTATTTGCGTGACATCAAATCAAATCAAAGTTTATTTGTCACGTGCGCGGAATACAACAGGTGTAGTAGACCTGACAGTGAAATGCTTACTTACTTACATGCAAATATGTGGCAGCGGTAGTGGTGCGTCACTTGCATACAGGACACATAAGACTGTTTGCAACCATAGAGATGGGAAGAGGGCACACCTCCTAAATTCTTTATGCCAAGTTTGCCCTCTATCCATCTCTATGATTCCATCCTTGTGCGTGATGATAGGGTGGTGGGGGGAGGAAGATGTGGGACAGGGACAGGCCCTAACACAGGGGATGGACATCTTACCAAGGGCGGATGCAGGTTTTTACTCCAGCCAAGCAGTATCACACCAGATTCTACTAATCAAACAAATAGTAAAAATTTGAAGGCCTACATTCACTACAGTCTATCACGACAGGAATATGTTCATTATAGGAAATGACTTCCCGAGCTGACATGTATTACCACAACGTCTATCACACAAGTACGTATTTGTATCGAAATGATGCTCTCAACGCTCCAAACAACTGTGGAACTGAACCTGAAACTTTTGATCTCTTCCTGGGCTTCAGTGGTTTCGGAAATATCCCAGGACCGCAGCTCAAAGGAAAAGTCCACCCAAAAGCTATCATTTGGTATTTGTTTCATTAGTCCATTAAAGATATAGTCCCATTGGGTGGACTTTTCCTTTGACTTCAGACTGCTACTGCTGCTGCTCTCCTGCTGGGCCCCTCGCAAAGTTTGGGTCTCAATAATTTTTCACATTATTTTTTATTTGCCCTGTTTTAAAGGCCTGCTGAAATTTACTCTCTCTCTCTCTCTCTCTCTCTCTCTCTCTCTCTCTCTCTCTCTCTCTCTCTCTCTCTCTCTCTCTCTCTCTCTCTCTCTCTCTCTCTCTCGTTCCCTCTATCTCTCTCGTTCCCTCTCTCTCTCTTGTTCCCTCTCTCTCTCTCTCTCTCTCCCTCTCTCTCTTGTTCCCTCTATCTCTCTTGTTCCCTCTCGCTCTCTTGTTCCCTCTCTCTCTCTTGTTCCCTCTATCTCTCTTGTTCCCTCTCGCTCTCTTGTTCCCTCTCTCTCTCTCTCTCTCTCTCTCTCTCTCTCTCTCTCTCTCTCGCTCTCTGTCTCTCTCTCGTTCCCTCTCTCTCATACTCTCCCTCTCTCTCTTTCTGCCAGAGGGTAATGCGCGGCCAGGGGGTCGTCCAAAGAGACTCACTGAGAGAAATCAGAAACTAGAGCAGTACTTTCTAAGACGTAGCCACCTGTCTCCTCCTGAATAAAGGATGATAGTAAAAACCTTAAATGACATTTTGGCCAACAAGTCAAACTCAGCTCCACCATTCATTGAATCAGGTGGCTCATTCATCACAAAACCACTGATATTGCCAATTACTTTAATGATTTTTTTCATTGGCAAGATTAGCAAATTTAAGCATGACATGCCAGCAACAAACGTTGATCAAATTATGAAAGACAAGCATTGTCATTTTGAGTTCCGTAAAGTGAGTGTGGAAGAGGTGAAAAAATGATTGTTGTCTATCAACAATGACAAGCCACCGGGGTCTGACAACTTGGATGGGATAATTACGGAGGATAATAGAGGACCATATTGCCACTCCTATTTGCCATATCTTCAATCTAAGCCTACTAGAAAGTGTGTGCCCTTAGGCCTGGAGGGAAGCTAAAGTAATTCCGCTACACAAGAAAGGTAAAGCCCTCTTTACTGGCTCAAACAGCCGACCAATCAGCCTGTTACCAACCCTTAGTAAACTTTTTGATTTTTTTTGTTGTTGACCAGATACAAATAATAGTTTACTGTAAACAAATTGACAACAGACTTTCAGCATGATTATAGGGAAAGACATTCAACAAGCAAGGCACTTACACAAATGACTGTGGGAGCTGTTTTGTTAGACCAGTGCGGCTTTTGACATTATCGATCATAGTCTGCTGATGAAAAAACGTATGTGTTATGGCTTTACACCCCCTGCTATATTGTGGATAAAGAATTAGCTGTCTAACAGAATACAGTGTTCTTTAATGGAAACCTCTCCAACATAATTCAGGTAGAATCAGGGATTCCCCAGGGCAGCTGTTTAGGCCCCTTGCTTTTTTCAATCTTTACTAATGACATGCCACTGGCTTTGAGTAAAGCCAATGTGTGTATGTATGCGGATGACTCAACACTATACACATCATCTACTACAGCAAGTGAAATCACTGCAACACTTAACAAAGAGCTGTAGTTAGTTTCAGAATGGGTGGCAAGGAATAAGTTAGTCCTAAATATTTCAAAAACTAAAAGCATTGTATTTGGGATAAATCATTCACTAAACCCTAAACCTCAACTAAATATTGTAATAAATAATGTGGAAATTGAGCAAGTTGAGGTGACTAAACTGCTTGGAGTAACCCTGGATTGTAAACTGTCATGGTCAAAAGGTGTTAATACAACAGTAGCTAAGATGGGGAGAAGTCTGTCCATAATAAAGCGCTGCTCTACCTTCTTAACAACACTATCAACAAGGCAGGTCCTACAGGCTATAGTTTTGTCGCACCTGAACTACTGTTCAGTCGTGTGGTCAGGTGCCACAAAGAGGGACCTTTGAAAATTACAATTGGCTCAGAACAAAGCAGAATGGATGGCCCTTAAATGTACACGGAGAGCTAACATTAATAATATGCACGTCAATCTCTCATGGCTCAAAGTGGAGGAGAGATTGACTTCATCACTACTTGTTTTTGTAAGAAGTGTTGACAAGCTGAATGCACCGAGCTGTTTGTTTAAACTACTAGCACACAGCTTGGACACCCATGCATACCCCACAAGACATGCCACCAGAGGTCTCTTCACAATCCCCAAGTCCAGAACAGACTACGGGAGGCGCACAGTACTATGTAGAGCCTTGGCTACATGGAACTCTATTCCACATCAGGTAACTGATGCAAACAGTAGAATCAGATTTAAAAAACAGATAAAAATACCCCTTACACAGGCACAGACACATGATAAGACACACTGTATTGTACATACAGTTGAAGTCGGAAGTTTACATACACCTTAGCCAAATACATTTAAACTCAGTCTTTCACAATTCCTGACATTTAATCCTAGTAAAAATTCCCTGTCTTAGGTCAGTTATGATCACCACTTTATTTTAACAATGTGAAATGTCAGAATAATAGTAGAGAGAATGATTTATTTCAGCTTTTATTTCTTTCATTACATTCCCAGTGGGTCAGAAGTTTACATACACTCAATTAGTATTTGTTAGCATTGCTTTTAAATTGTTTAATTAACTTGGGTCAAACGTTTTGGGTAGCCTTCCACAAGGTTCCCACAATAAGTTGGGTGAATTTTGTCCCATTCCTCCTGACAGAGATGTTGTAACTGAGTCAGGTTTGTAGGTCTCCTTGCTCGTACATGCTTTTTCAATTCTGCCCACAAATGTTCTATGGGATTGAGGTCAGGGCTTTGTGATGGCCACTCCAATACCTTGACTTTGTTGTCCTTAAGCCATTTTGCCACAATTTTGGAAGTATGCTTGGGGTCATTGTCCATTTGGAAGATCCATTTGCGACCAAGCTTTAACTTCCTGACTGATGTATTGAGATGTTGCTTCAATATATCCACATACTTTTCCTCCCTCATTGTGCCATCTATTTTGTGAAATGCACCAGTCCCTCCTGCAGCAAAGCAACCCTCACAACATGATGCTGCCACCCCCGTGCTTCACGGTTGGGATGGTGCTCTTCAGCTTGCAAGCCACCCCCTTTTTCCTCCAAACATAACGATGGTCATTATGGCCAAACAGTTCTATTTTTGATTTTTGTTTCATCAGACCAGAGGACATTTCTCCAAAAAGTATGATCTTTGTCCCCATGTGCAGTTGCAAACTGTAGCCTGGCTTTTTTATGGCGGTTTTGGAGCAGTGGCTTCTTTCTTGCTGTGCGGCCTTTCAGGTTATGTCGATATAACACACATTTTACTGTGGATATAAATACTTTTGTAACTGTTTCCTCCAGCATTTTCACAAGGTCCTTTGCTGTTATTCTGGGATTTATTTGGACTTTTCGCACCAAAGTACGTTCATCTCTAGGAGACAGAACGCCTATCCTTCCTGAGCGGTATGACGGCTGCGTGGTCCCGTGGTGTTTATACTTGCGTACTATTGTTTGTACAGATGAACGTGGTACCTTCAGGCGTTTGGAAATTGCTCCCAAGGATGAACCAGACTTGTGGAGGTCTACAATTTTTTTTATGAGGTCATGGCTGATTTCTTTTGATTTTCCCATGATGTCAAGCAAAGAGGCACTGAGTTTGAAGGTAGGCCTTGAAATACATCCATAGATAAATTCTCCAATTGACTCAAATGATGTCAATTAGCAATTCAGAAGCTTCTAAAGTCATTACATAATTTTGGGGAATTTTCCAAGCTGTTTAAAGGCACAGTCAACTTAGTGTATGTAAACTTCTGACCCACTGGAATTGTGATAAGGTGAATTATAAGTGAACTAATCTGTCTGTAAACAATTGTTGGATAAATGACTTGTGTCATGCACAAAGTAGATGTCCTAACCAACTTGCCAAAACTATAGTTTGTTAACAAGAAATTTGTGGAATGGTTGAAAGACAAGTTTTAATGACTCCAACCTAAGTGTATGTAAACTTCCGACTTCAACTGTATGTGATAGTAGAGTAGAGGCCTGAGGGAACACTCTAAATGTGTTATGAAATGTAATGTCATGTATATAACTGCCTTAATGTTGCTGGACCCCAGGTAGAGTATTTGTATTTATTATGTACCCCCATTAGCTGCTGCCAAGGCTGCAGCCACTCTTCCTGGAGTCCAGTAAAATTAAGGGAGTTTATTCAATTTTAAAAACATAAAAACATTACAAAACATTCACAGACTGTGTGCCCTCTGGCCCCTACTCCACCACTACCACGTAATTACAGTACACAATCCGTGTGTGTGTGTGTGTGTGTGTGTGTGTGTGTGTGTGTGTGTGTGTGTGTGTGTGTGTGTGTGTGTGTGTGTGTGTGTGTGTGTGTGTGTGTGTGTGTGTGTGTGTGTGTCTCTGCCTATGTTTGTGTTGGGGATCCTTAATACACCCCAGGAAGAGTACCTGCTGGTCCTAATAAGGATCCTTAGTACAAAATAATGCTGGGCGATATGGCCAAAATATCGTATCAATATTTATCTTATTTTTGAATTTATGACAGTAATTGACAATATTTTAAACACACGCACACACCTACCTTCTCTCTCGCCTTCTGTCTGCTCTGCTTTCTACCTTCTCTCTCCTCTGCTTCCTACCTTCTCTCTCCTCTGCTTCCTACCTTCTCTCTCTCTCTCTCATTTCTCTCCTTCTTTCTCTCTTTTCAAACAGAGGAAGCCATTGTTCCAGAGAGAGAGAGAGAGAGAGAGAGAGAGAGAGAGAGAGAGAGAGAGAGAGAGAGAGAGAGAGAGAGAGAGAGAGAGAGAGAGAGAGAGAGAGAGAGAGAGAGAGAGAGAGAGAGAGAGTGTGTGGGGGCGGGGGTGTGTGGCCAGGCCAAGGTACACAGAGCTGGCTAGAGGAGCAGACCCAGGCCAGGCCCTGGCCAACACAAAGACCGGCCTGTTCAGAAAGCGAGAGCTAGAGAGAGTAAAAGGAGAGAGAGAGAAACAGCTAGAGAGAGTAAAAAGAGAGAGAGAGAGAAACAGCTAGAGAGTAAAAAGAGAGAGAAACAGCTAGAGAGAGTAAAAAGAGAGAGGGCTCCACTCCTCCTCTACCCCACTTAAAACGGTCTGACTTTTTGACCCATTTCAATGAATGATTTACTGTGTACTTTTTCCAACCCACTACTCGTCCAACCCTCTTCCCTTCCACTGTTTCCGTGCAAACCCAGCGTGGCCCACTATAAAATCTAGGATGTAAAGACATACATTTTGAAATGTAATCTATTATTTATATCCTAGATCTACATTTTGAATTGCCCTGAATGTATGAAAGTTTTGAATCCATAGTCAATGGTTATATCTTATATATCTTATATCTCAGTCAATGGTTATAACCAGAGAGGCGTGCTGAATACCAAGAAGGTAAACAAGAGGCAGGCAACACCCAGCTGGACAGAGCACCAGTCCCCTTCCTCCTCTGCCCGCACCCCCATCAGCTGCCCTTCTCAGACACCACCTCCCCCTTCCCCTCTTCTTCTCCCCCTCCTCCATGAGAGCAGCTGTCAGAGGAAGAGGCTTCCCCCCGGTGTGCAGGTAGGCGTAGCCTCCTCATCCCCGTCTTCTCTCCCTCCTCTCCTCCTCCACCCTCTCTAACTCCTGGTGGTAATGACGATCCTCAGACGATGGAGGGATTACTCTACTCTCCTCCTGGTCGCCTGGCTGTAGGGTGAGGTCTGGCGGCTCCCTTGTTTTGGGTCCTTGTTGGATGACGCCATGCAATCCTCCCCTTCTGCAGCTAGCAGGAACTAACCCTAACCATGCTATCCTCCCCTCCCCTTCTGTAGCTAGCAGGAACTAACCCTAACCCTGTTATCCTCCCCTCCCCTCCCCTTCTGTAGCAAGCAGGAACTAACCCTAACCCTAACCCTACTATCCTCCCCTTCTGTAGCAAGCAGGAACTAACACTAACCCTGCTATCCTCCCCTCCCCTTCTGTAGCTAGCAGGAACTAACCCTAACCCTGTTATCCTCCCCTCCCCTCCCCTTCTGTAGCTTAACAGGAACTAACCCTAACCCTAACCCTGCTATCCTCCCCTCCCCTTCTGTAGCAAGCAGGAACTAACCCTAGCCCTACTATCCTCCCCTCCCCTTCTGTAGCTGGCAGGAACAAACCCTAACCGTGCTATTCTCCCCTCCCCTTTTATAGCTAGCAGGAACTAATCCTAACCCTGCTATCCTCCCCTCCCCTCCTATAGCTAGCAGGAACAAACCCTAACCCTGCTATCCTCCCCTCCCCTTCTGTAGCTATCAGGAACTAACCCTAACCATGCTATCCTCCCCTCCTATTCTGTAGCTAGCAGGAACTAATCCTAACCCTGCTATCCTCCCCTCCCCTTCTGTAGCTAGCAGGAACTAAACCTAACCATGCTATCCTTCCCTCCCTTCTGCAGCTAGCAGGAACTAACCCTAACCCTACTATCCTCCCCTCCCTTCTGTAACTAGCAGGAACTAACCCTAACCCTGCTATCCTCCCCTCCCTTCTGCAGCTAGCAGGAACTAACCCTAACCCTACTATCCTCCCCTCCCTTCTGTAACTAGCAGGAACTAACCCTAACCCTGCTATCCTCCCCTCCCTTCTGTAACTAGCAGGAACTAACCCTAACCCTGCTATCCTCCCCTCCCTTCTGCAGCTAGCAGGAACTAACCCTAACCCTGCTATCCTCCCCTCCCCTTCTGTAGCTAGCAGGAACTAACCCTAACCCTGCTATCCTCCCCCCTTCTGCAGCTAGCAGGAACTAACCCTAACCCTGCTATCCCCCCCCCCCCTTCTGTAGCTAGCAGGAACTAACCCTAACCCTGCTATCCTCCCCTCCCTTCTGCAGCTGGCAGGAACTAACCCTAACCCTGCTATCCTCCCCCCCTTCTGCAGCTAGCAGGAACTAACCCTAACCCTGCTATCCCCCCCCCCCTTCTGCAGCTAGCAGGAACTAACCCTAACCCTGCTATCCTCCCCTCCCTTCTGCAGCTAGCAGGAACTAACCCTAACCCTGCTATCCTCCCCTCCCTTCTGCAGCTAGCAGGAACTAATCCTAACCCTGCTATCCTCCCCTCCCTTCTGCAGCTAGCAGGAACTAACCCTAACCCTGCTATCCTCCCCTCCCCTTCTGTAGCTAGCAGGAACTAACCCTAACCCTGGTATCCTCCCCTCCCTTCTGTAACTAGCAGGAACTAACCCTAACCCTGCTATCCTCCCCTCCCTTCTGCAGCTAGCAGGAACTAACCCTAACCCTGCTATCCTCCCCTCCCCTTCTGTAGCTAGCAGGAACTAACCCTAACCCTGCTATCCTCCCTCCCTTCTGCAGCTAGCAGGAACAAACCCTAACCCTGCTATCCTCCCCTCCCTTCTGCAGCTAGCAGGAACTAATCCTAACCTTGCTATCCTCCCCTCCCTTCTGCAGCTAGCAGGAACTAACCCTAACCCTACTATCCTCCCCTCCCTTCTGTAACTAGCAGGCTTCGACTTCTGGTTCCCTCTCCGGGACCCTCTGGACAGGGAGCAGACTTCGAAGGAGGGCCATTGATGATGGATGGTGTCTACTTGGACAGGGAGGAGTCTTTTCCACCCCAGGAGAAGGATTGAGAGAAGAGTTTGTGGTGGAAGAGATTGTGGCCGTGGGGGAGAGGAGAGGGAGAGGAGGGCAACACCATCTCCATTCACTCTGCTGGTTTACAGGGAGTGAGGATAGAGAGAGATATATAGACAGTAAAGATCCCTTAATAGAAAATGACTCAATTAAAAGTGTAAGTCACCCAGTAAAGTACTACTTGAGTAAAAGTCTAAAAGTATTTGGTTTTAAATGTACTTAAGTATCAAAAGTAAATGGAATTGCTAAAATATACTTAAGCATCAAAAGTAAAAGTATAAATAATTTCAAATTCCTTATATACCAGACAGCACAATTATTATTATTTTTTTTAATTTACAGAGAGCCAGTGGCGCACTCCAACACTCAGACATCATTTACAGATAGCCAGGGGCAACACTCCAACACTCAGACATCATTTACAAACGAAGCATTTGTGTTTAGTGAATCCGCCAGATCAGAGGCAATAGGGATGACCAGGGATGTTCTCTTGATAAGTGTGTGAATTGGACCATTGTTTGTCAAAATGTAACGAATACTTTTGGGTGTCAGGGAAAATGTATGGAGTAAAAAGTATATAATTTTCTTTATGTAGTGATGTAGTGAAGTAAAAGTTGTCAAAAACATAAATAGTAAAGTAAAGTACAGATACCCCAAAAAACTACTTAAGTAGTACTTTATTTTTACTTCACACCCCTGGATATAGAGATATATAGAGGGAGACCGAGAGAGAGAGAGAGAGAGAGAGAGAGAGAGAGAGAGAGAGAGAGAGAGAGAGACCGAGACTGAGAGAGAGAGGGAAAAGGAGGGCGTGTGTTTGGGTGACAGAAAGAAAAGAGAGGGTTTGTGATGATAGGGAGATAAGAGATAACCAGAGAAAGGAGAGAGATGGGGAAGGAGAAAGAAAGAGAAAGGAGAGAGATGGGGAAGGAGAGAGCCAGAGAAAGGAGAGAGATGGGGAAGGAGAGAGCCAGAGAAAGGAGAGAGATGGGGAAGGAGAGAGCCAGAGAAAGGAGAGAGATGGGGAAGGAGAGAGCCAGAGAAAGGAGAGAGATGGGGAAGGAGAGAGAAAGAGAAAGGAGGGAGATGGGGAAGGAGAGAGCCAGAGAAAGGAGAGAGATGGGGAAGGAGAGAGCCAGAGAAAGGAGAGAGATGGGGAAGGAGAGAGCCAGAGAAAGGAGAGAGATGGGGAAGGAGAGAGCCAGAGAAAGGAGAGAGATGGGGAAGGAGAGAGCCAGAGAAAGGAGAGAGATGGGGAAGGAGAGAGCCAGAGAAAGGAGAGAGATGGGGAAGGAGAGAGCCAGAGAAAGGAGAGAGATGGGGAAGGAGAGAGCCAGAGAAAGCGAGAGGCATGCTTAGAGTAACTTTGTTGTCCCCATAAAGCTGGGCCATTGAAATCCTTTTAAACACGCGAGTATAAGTCTAATGTGTCCAAAAACATGAAAAGGGGTGAGTGTTAACAAAAAAAGAAACACTAGAATTGGAAATGCTGACGGTACACTACACATCGTTTCATCCTGTCTCTCGTCTGGGCCATGTGTCTGTCACATTAGCCCGCTTGCTAGCGGATTAACTTACTCCTTCAGCTCACAGCTAGCAGGGCTTTTCCAAGACTAGCCCACTGGAGTCAATTATTCAGTGAATACGAGGTTACATCATCTACCTGTAAAATTGATTGGGTTCATGTGGCGTGCGTGGCCCAGAAATGCCACTGACTGGAGCTCCGAGAGCCAGCGTCAGCCAGCCGGCAGGCTATACCCACCTCGGAGGTCAACAATGGCAGCCATTTTAGTCAGCTTAGCAGTACTCAACAACGCAATGGTTTCTTCCTCCATTAGTCAAGCAGTGAGTCTGTTCACAAACCCCCCAAAAATGACAATTTTCCCAGAAATCCTCTGTTTATTCCTGCATGTTGCAAGGTTAGATTACGTTAGCCAGCAGCATACAGCCCTGCATCCCACTGCGGGATAACGTAATCTAACGTAATCTAACCTTGCAACATGCAGGAATAAACATTGACATTTTGATGTGGTAAAATTGTCCTTTTTTTTCCACATACAACTGCGGTTTGTGAACAGACTCACTGCTTGACTAGTGGAGGAAGAAACCATTGCGTTGTTGAGTACTGCTAAGTTGATTAGTAGAATTAGATGTGTTAATGTTGCTGCTTGGCTGGCACAAAACCCTGCACCCCATACAACACTGGCTACCACTAGAAAAAAGGAGAATATCTTCTTTCTAATGATGTCAACTTTCTTTCTCAACTCCTAACATGGAGCCAATTACAGTCACTGGAGTCTCTGACACAGGCTTTGAAAAAGCACCCACTAATAGGCTACCAGTGGCTGCTGGTAAGCTTTTCTTGACTTGGCTTTCTTTAACTAGCTAAACAGCTGCTCTCAGCAAAAAATGCGTTTGGACTTACCGTCCTAGCTAATAGGCTATGTTAGAGTTTACACTTCCTCTTCCTGATATCACGTGGGGATATCAAAATAATGAAAAACTATCTACCAAATCTATTCATTTAAAAATGTTGATTACTTCTCCTTGACATTATCACCTGACAAATGTTTTTTTTACTAATGTATAATGGGGGTCCTTGGGTCGCTGGTTTGCCTATGAGGGAGAGGGGAGGGGGGGGGGGGGGGGTCCCTGGGCAAGAAAAGGTTGAAGTCCCTTGCTTTGGAGCATTAAGATGCAGCTGGCTAACTCACCAATGTGGAGGCTGTTGGAAGATCAGGGACTGGGTCCCAGGGGTGAGCTTCCAGACAGGGCAGAGAAGATCTCAGGGCACCACAGCCTCTACTGCAGCCAGGTCTCCTCTGGATCACCACGCCTCTGATATGGACCACAGGTCTGTAGAATACAGCAAAAAAAATAACATAAATATGATCAGAAAAGTTGTCCATTATGTTTCTGAATCTAATTTAATATACACTACTAGAGTCTTTCAGACTATTTTAAGGAGAAAGCATCTGAGCGAGTGAAACAGCGCCCCTATGTAACCCATGTACCTGAATGTCATACTCTTTTTGGTCAGACAACATTATATACAGTGCATTCGGATCCCTTTTCCACATTTTGTTATGTTACAGCCTTATTCTAAAATGGATTAAATGAATAGATATCTACACACAATACCCCATAATGACGAAGCAAAAATATGTTTTTGGACTAAAATAGAACCTTAAATTAAATTTAAAATTAATTAATTAAAATAGAATACCTTATTTACATACATTACCAGTCAAAAGTGTGGGTGCCAAGAGTGTGCAAAGCTGTCATCAAGGAAAGGATGGATGGAAACTTTGAAGAATCTCAAATATAAAATATCTTTTGATTTGTTTAACACTTTCTTGGTTACTACATGATTCCATATGTGTTATTTCATAGTTTTGATGTCTTCACTATTATTCTACAATGTAGAAAATAGTAAAACTAAAGAAAAACCCTTGAATGAGTAGGTGTGTCCTAACTTTTGACTGGTACTGTATGTATTCAGACCCTTTGCTATGAGACTCACTATTGAGCTCAGGTGCATCCTGTTTCCATTGATCATCCCTGAGATGTTTCTACAACTTGATTGGAATCAATCTATGGTAAATTCAATTGATTGGACATGAGCAAAAACCAAGCCATGAGGTCGAAGGAATTGTCAGTAGAGCTCTGAGACAGGATTGTGTCGAGTCACAGATCTGGGGAAGGGTACAAAAAAATGTCTGCTGCATTGAAGGTCCTCAAGAACACAGTGGTCTCCATTATTCTTAAATGGAAGCAGTGTGGAACCACCAAGACTCTTCCTGGAGCTGGCCGCCTGACCAAACTGAGCAATAGGGGGGAGAAGGGCCTTGGTCAGGGAGGTGACGAAGAACCCGATGCTCACTCTAACAGAGCTCCAGAGTTCCTCTGTGGAGATGGGAGAACCTTCCAGAAGGACAAACATCTCTGCAGAACTCCACCAGTCAGGCCTTTATGGTAGAGTGGCCAGACGGAACCCATTCCTCAGTAAAAGGTACATGACAGCCCACTTGGAGTTTGCCAAAAGGCACCTAAAGGACTCTCAGACCATGAGAAACAAGATTCTCTGGTCTGATGAAACCAAGATTGAACTCTTTGGCCTGAATGCCAAGCGTCATGTCTGGAGGAAACCTGGCATCATCCCTACGGTGAAGCGTGGTGGTGGCAGCATCATGCTAAGTACAGAGAGATCCTTGATGAAAACCTGCTCCAGAACGCTCAGAACCTCAGACCGGGCGAAGGTTCACCTTCCAATAGGACAACGACCCTAAGCACACAGCCAAGACAACTCAGGAGTGGCTTCGGGACAAGTCTCTGAATGTCTGTGAGTGGCCCAGCCAGAGCCCGGACTTAAACCCGATAGAACATCTCTGGAGAGACCTGAAAAAGGCTGTGCAGCTGAAAAAGGCTCCCCATCCAACCTGACAGAGCTTGAGAGGATCTGCAGAGAAGAATGGGAGAAACCCCCCAAATACAGGTGTGCCAAGCTTGTAGCATCATACCTAAGCAGAATTGAGGCTGTAATCACTGCCAAAGGTGCTTCAACAAAGTACTGAGTAAAGGGTTTGAATACTTACGGAAATGTAATATTTCATTATTTATTTATTTTGTACTGTTTTGTCATTATGGGGTATTGTGTGTAGATTGATGAGGGGAAAAATGTGTTTTAATCCATTTTAGAATAAGGCTGTAACGTAATAAAATGTGGAAAAAGTCAAGGGGTCTGAATACTTTCCGAAGGCACTGTATAACATTCTATGGTCTACACATACTGAAACAGACGGGCATTGTTTCACTGTCCAGACAGCATCAGATACATGGTCTACACATACTGAGACAGAGAGGTGTTGTTTCACTGTCCAGACAGCATCAGATACATGGTCTACACATCCTGAGACAGAGAGGTGTTGTTTCACTGTCCAGACAGCATCAGATACATGGTCTACACATCCTGAGACAGAGAGGTGCTGTTTCACTGTCCAGACAGCATCAGATACATGGTCTACACATCCTGAGACAGAGAGGTGCTGTTTCACTGTCCAGACAGCATCAGATACATGGTCTACACATACTGAGACAGAGAGGTGCTGTTTCACTGTCCAGACAGCATCAGATATATGGTCTACACATCCTGAGACAGAGAGGTGTTGTTTCACTGTCCAGACAGCATCAGATACATGGTCTACACATCCTGAGACAGAGAGGTGCTGTTTCACTGTCCAGACAGCATCAGATACCTGGTCTACACAAACTAAGACCGAGAGGTGCTGTTTCACTGTCCAGACAGCATCAGATACCTGGTCTACACAAACTGAGACAGAGAGGTGCTGTTTCACTGTCCAGACAGCATCAGATACATGGTCTACACATACTGAGACAGAGAGGTGCTGTTTCACTGTCCAGACAGCATCAGATACCTGGTCTACACAAACTGAGACAGAGAGGTGCTGTTTCACTGTCCAGACAGCATCAGATACATGGTCTACACATACTGAGAAAGAGAGGTGCTGTTTCACTGTCCAGACAGCATCAGATACCTGGTCTACACATACTGAGACAGAGGGGGCGCTGTTTCACTCGCTCAGATGCTTTCTCTGAGATTGATGCATCTTTCTGTCGGTGAGCATCTCCGTCAAATAAATTATCCATATTTAAACATTTTATTTGGAATGAACAAGAAGGTACGGTAGGGCGGGCCAGGCCCACTAAGGAGAAGGACTGACCATTCATTATATCAAAATTATAGTTTTAATCATGTTTTGAGGCTATACCGTATTTGTTTACATTGTTTAGTTACGTTTGAGTAAAACAAGCTTATATTTTGGGTTCTGATGGTGTACGACCATCTAACTAAGCTCTTGGGACATTTATAAATAGGGCCCTGTGTGTTGATTGATCATGTCACATGACCTGGATTTTAACCTTTATTTTAAGTATTTTCCAGAAATGAGAATTACACAAAAAAATAAATAATCCAATTGTCTGTTGCTGGACCATCTGACATAAAAAGTAAAGGTGTGATGTGTGATGAAAAAGCTTGAAATGAAGGTCATGTTGTTTATTGTTGCTCCTTAATTATCCTTTATTTTTTTAACTTCCGTTTATTTTAGTAAACACTTTTTTTCTTAAAACTGCGTTGTTGGTTAAAGGCTTGTAAGTAAGCATTTCACTGTTGTATTCGGCGCATGTGACAAATACAATTTAATTTGATCAACCAAAACACAGGGCCCTGTTTTTTTGTTATATTCTTCAAGAATCAAAGGAAATATATAATTACAAAAATGGATGTAGCAACTAAGGATTCCAGCTTTAAGGTTAGGGGTAAGGTTAAGGTTAGATTTGAAATCATATAATTAGAAGAGAAATTGTAGAAATGGGCAGGGTTTAGTTATGACTTTGTGGCTGTGTTAACTAGTGACGAACGCAGACACTGGTGGATACAAAGTCGCACATTCAAAGTCATCTAACCATTTTCTAGTCATCCATTGAACTTGAATGTTCAAAAAACTTGAATTCATTCATGGAGAATGTGGACTATTTCCCAGCAAATCTTGATCCTCAACACAAAAAAGTGATAACATTTTCTTTCTATAATAACTGACCAACGTATTGCCCTCATTTCACCCTGCCAGGACAATGTACATGTACAATATTTAGCTCTTATTAGCTACAGTTAATGAACTTTTAAAAATTGTATAGCCTACACTCATATACTTCTCTCCTGATGTCATTCCTAGGTTTCTAAAAGACAGCGATCAAATCCAATCAATGTTTATTGGTCCCATTCACAGATTTGTAGGTGTTGTGAAATGTTTGTATTACTAGATCCAACAATGCAGCAAGAGGTCTTGCAAACACAATACAAATACAAATACACACACACACAACAAAAAATGACCTAAAGAAGAAGTCAATAAATAACAAGCCTGAGTAGATCTATTAGAGGGAGAATGTGTTAATCCAGAATATAAATATGTGGTGTGTATAGTCAGTATCTCCTTTGGAAAAGAAAATGGTATGTTCAGTAGTAGGTATATTAATGCAGTGGGCTAAAAGGGTCACACAGAGTGTTTCTTGGTAGTCTTAAATAAATCTACAGTCACACCTTGATCTGTTTCACCTGTCTTTGTGCTTGTCTCCACCCCCCTCCAGGTGTTTGCCCATCTTCCCCAAGCTGTTCAACAGTCTGATGGCCTGGTGATAGAAGCTGTTGAACAGTCTGATGGCCTGGTGATAGAAGCTGTTCAACAGTCTGATGGCCTGGTAATAGAAGCTGTTTATCAGTCTGATGGTCTGGTGATAGAAGCTGTTGAACAGTCTGATGGCCTGGTAATAGAAGCTGTTCAACAGTCTGATGGCCTGGTGATAGAAGCTGTTGAACAGTCTGATGGCCTGGTAATAGAAGCTGTTTATCAGTCTGATGGTCTGGTGATAGAAGCTGTTGAACAGTCTGATGGCCTGGTAATAGAAGCTGTTCAACAGTCTGATGGTCTGGTGATAGAAGCTGTTTAACAGTCTGATGGTCTGGTGATAGAAGCTGTTCAACAGTCTGATGGTCTGGTGATAGAAGCTGTTTAACAGTCTGATGGTAATAGAAGCTGTTTAACAGTCTGATGGTCTGGTGATAGAAGCTGTTTAACAGTCTGATGGTATGGTAATAGAAGCTGTTTAACAGTCTGATGGTGATAGAAGCTGTTCAACAGTCTGATGGTGATAGAAGCTGTTCAACAGTCTGATGGTTATAGAAGCTGTTCAACAGTCTGATGGTCTGTGATAGAAGCTGTTTAACAGTCTGATGGTAATAGAAGCTGTTTAACAGTCTGATGGTAATAGAAGCTGTTCAACAGTCTGATGGTCTGGTGATAGAAGCTGTTGAACAGTCTGATGGTGATAGAAGCTGTTCAACAGTCTGATGGTAATAGAAGCTGTTCAACAGTCTGATGGTGATAGAAGCTGTTTAACAGTCTGATGGTAATAGAAGCTGTTGAACAGTCTGATGGTAATAGAAGCTGTTCAACAGTCTGATGGTGATAGAAGCTGTTGAACAGTCTGATGGTAATAGAAGCTGTTCAACAGTCTGATGGTCTGGTGATGGAAGATGTTCAACAGTCTGATGGTCTGGTGATTGAAGCTGTTTCTCAGTCTCTCAGTCCTGGCTCTGATGCACCTGTAATGTCTCTGCTAGATGGCAGCAGAGTGAACAGACCGTGTCGCTGGTGGCTGAGGTCCATGATAATCTTCTTGGACTTCCTTTGACACTGAGTGCTGTAGATGTCCTGGAGGGCAGGCAGCGTGCCCCCTGGTGATGCGTTGGGCTGACCGACAACACCCTCTGGAGAGACATGCGGCTGAGGGCGGCGGTGCAGTTGCCGTACCAGGCGGTGATGCAGCACGACTGAATGCTCTCAATGCTGCATCTGTAGAAATTTGTGAGGGGCTAGGGGGCCATGCCGAATTTCTTCAGCCACCTGAGATTGAAGAGGCACTGGTGTGCCTTCTTCACAACGGTGTCGATGTGCTGGGACCATTTCAGGTCCTCAGTGGAGTTCACACCAAGGAACTTAACGCTTCTGATCCTCTCCACTGCGGCGTCGTTAATGTGTGATGGAATTCTCATTAAGTTCTTTCTACAATAATTCCAGTAAGTGCTAGAAACAGATCACTTTTACTGAACAATGATATGAAGTAATATGTACAATGATATAACGTAATATGTACAATGATATAAAGTAATACGTACTATGATATAAAGTAATATGCTTTTAATTCCTCCAGACTTGATTATTCTACATCACTGTAGTCATCAAGATAGGTTAGTGACAGTAAGGGTCAATGCAAGGGTTGCAGTATTGAATGGCTACTGTAATGGCCTATTATATTAATGTCCCCCTCACCACTCACCAGTTAGAACACACAACTAGGTGGTGGAAAGTTGAAGTCATATAATGGTGGGACTTTCTGAGCTCTTGGACAGAAGAAAGGACCAACAGAAAGAACGACTATGGGGGTTTTGTAATGGAAAAGACAAGGAGAAGAAAAGCGAGAGGAGGGCAACAGAAAAATAACACTATGGGAAAACCCCCGCCATTTTGAAAATAGGTGAGGCCAACAGTGCCCCAGAAGATGAGATTTCCAGAGCGCTAGATTGCTGACATGGGTAGTTCTTTACCACAGAGGGAAAAGCACAAAAGGAGTCCGGGCGAGGGAGTCTGTGGGTGCCTGCATGGTGTTACTCTGGGAAAAGCGACCAGGCGCCTGGGCCCTGGAAAGAAAGGTTATGTCATTTAGGAGTTGTGATCCAATGTTGTGCGCCATCGCCATGGATACAGGAAGGAAGATGAGGGAAATAAAAATAGCAGAACCAACTTACCATGAAAGAGAGAGGGTGAGGGGGGGGGGGGGGGGGGGAGAGGTGATGTTGGTGTTATGAATCATTGAAAAGGGGAAAGAAGTTTGCCGCTCACTCTCTCTGACCTGTCTGTCAGGCTTGGCCATGAGAGGCTCAGCAGATTGCATTGAGCATCCATACACTATTTAACAGTAGACTAGATACCAGTGTTCAGTAGACTAGATACTAGTGTTCAGTAGACTAGATACCAGTGTAACAGTAGACTAGATCCCAGTGTTCAGTAGACTAGATACCAGTGTTAAAGTAGACTAGATCCCAGTGTTAAAGTAGACTAGATCCCAGTGTTCAGTAGACTAGATACCAGTGTTCAGTAGACTAGATACCAGTGTTCAGTAGACTAGATACCAGTGTTCAGTAGACTAGATACCAGTGTTCAGTAGACTAGATACCAGTGTTCAGTAGACTAGATACCAGTGTTCAGTAGACTAGATACCAGTGTTAAAGTAGACTAGATACCAGTGTTCAGTAGACTAGATACCAGTGTTCAGTAGACTAGATACCAGTGTTAAAGTAGACTATATACCAGTGTTCAGTAGACTAGATACCAGTGTTCAGTAGACTAGATACCAGTGTTCAGTACACGAGATACCAGTGTTCAGTAGACTAGATACCAGTGTTCAGTAGACTAGATACCAGTGTTCAGTAGACTAGATACCAGTGTTAAAGTAGACTAGATACCAGTGTTCAGTAGACTAGATACCAGTGTTCAGTAGACTAGATACCAGTGTTCAGTAGACTAGATACCAGTATTCAGTAGACTAGATACCAGTGTTCAGTAGACTAGATACCAGTGTAACAGTAGACTAGATACCAGTGTTCAGTAGACTAGATACCAGTATTCAGTAGACTAGATACCAGTGTTCAGTAGACTAGATACCAGTGTAACAGTAGACTAGATACCAGTATTCAGTAGACTAGATACCAGTGTAACAGTAGACGAGATACCAGTGTTCAGTAGACTAGATACCAGTGTTCAGTAGACTAGAGACCAGTGTAACAGTAGAATAGATACCAGTGTAACAGTAGACTAGATACCAGTGTTCATTAGACTAGATACCAGTGTTCAGTAAACTAGAGACCAGTGTAACAGTAGACTAGATACCAGTGTTCAGTAGACTAGATACCAGTGTAACAGTAGACGAGATACCAGTGTTCAGTAGACTAGATACCAGTGTTCAGTAGACTAGATACCAGTGTAACAGTAGACTAGATACCGGTGTTCAGTAGACTAGATACCAGTGTTCAGTAGACTAGATACCAGTGTTCAGTAGACTAGATACCAGTGTAACAGTAGACTAGATACCAGTGTTCAGTAAACTAGAGACCAGTGTAACAGTAGACTAGATACCAGTGTTCAGTAGACTAGATACCAGTGTTCAGTAGACTAGATACCAGTGTTCAGTAGACTAGATACCAGCGTAACAGTAGACTAGATACCAGTGTAACAGTAGACTAGATACCAGTGTTCAGTAGACTAGATACCAGTCGTCAGTAGATTAGATACCAGTGTTCAATATACTAGAGACCAGTGTAACAGTAGACTAGATACCAGTGTTCAGTAGACTAGATACCAGTGTAACAGTAGACTAGATACCAGTGTTCAGTAGACTAGATACCAGTCGTCAGTAGATTAGATACCAGTGTTCAATATACTAGATACCAGTGTAACAGTAGACTA
Organism: Salvelinus alpinus; assembly: GCF_045679555.1. Taxonomy (NCBI): domain Eukaryota; kingdom Metazoa; phylum Chordata; class Actinopteri; order Salmoniformes; family Salmonidae; genus Salvelinus; species Salvelinus alpinus. Next base: position 37,466,256 of record NC_092113.1, read on the forward strand.
GATACCAGTGATCAGTAGACTAGATACCAGTGTTCAGTAGACTAGATACCAGTGTTCAGTAGACTAGATACCAGTGTTCAGTAGACTAGATACCAGTGTAACAGTAGACTAGAGACCAGTGTAACAGTAAACTAGATACCAGCGTAACAGTAGACGAGATACCAGTGTTCAGTAGACGAGATACCAGTGTTCAGTAGACTAGATACCAGTGATCAGTAGACTAGATACCAGTGTTCAGTAGACTAGATACCAGTGTTCAGTAGACTAGATACCAGTGTTCAGTAGACTAGATACCAGTGTTCAGTAGACTAGAGACCAGTGTAACAGTAAACTAGATACCAGCGTAACAGTAGACTAGATACCAGTGTTCAGTAGACTAGATACCAGTGTTCAGTAGACTAGATACCAGTGTAACAGTAGACTAGATACCAGTGTTCAGTAAAATAGATACCAGTGTTCAGTAAACTAGATACCAGTGTTTAGCAGACTAGATACCAGTGTTCAGTAGACTAGATACCAGTGTAACAGCAGACTAGATACCAGCGTAACAGTAGACTAGATACCAGTGATCAGTAGACTAGATACCAGTGTTCAGTAGACTAGATACCAGTGATCAGTAGACTAGATACCAGTGTAACAGCAGACTAGATACCAGCGTAACAGTAGACTAGATACCAGTGATCAGTAGACTAGATACCAGTGTTCAGTAGACTAGATACCAGTGTAACAGTAGACTAGATACCAGTGTAACAGCAGACTAGATACCAGTGTTCAGTAGACTAGATACCAGTGTTCAGTAGACTAGATACCAGTGTAACAGTAGACTAGATACCAGCGTAACAGTAGACTAGATACCAGTGATCAGTAGACTAGATACAAGTGTTCAGTAGACTAGATACCAGCGTAACAGTAGACTAGATACCAGCGTAACAGTAGACTAGATACCAGTGTTCAGTAGACTAGATACCAGTGTTCAGTAGACTAGATACCAGTGTAACAGCAGACTAGATACCAGTGTAACAGCAGACTAGATACCAGTGTAACAGCAGACTAGATACCAGTGTTCAGTAGACTAGATACCAGTGTTCAGTAGACTAGATACCAGTGTTCAGTAGACTAGATACCAGTGTAACAGTAGACTAGATACCAGCGTAACAGCAGACTAGATACCAATGTTCAGTAGACTAGATACCAGTGTAACAGCAGACTAGATACCAGTGTTCAGTAGACTAGATACCAGCGTAACAGCAGACTAGATACCAGTGTTTAGCAGACTAGATACCAGTGTTCAGTAGACTAGATACCAGTGTTCAGTGGACTAGATACCAGTGTAACAGTAGACTAGATACCAGTGTTCAGTAGACTAGATACCAGTGTAACAGTAGACTAGATACCAGTGTTCAGTAGACTAGATACCAGCGTAACAGTAGACTAGATACCAGTGTAACAGTAGACTAGATACCAGTGTTTAGCAGACTAGAGACCAGTGTTCAGTAGACTAGATACCAGTGTTTAGTAGACTAGATACCAGTGTTTAGCAGACTAGAGACCAGTGTAACAGTAGACTAGATACCAGTGTTCAGTAGACTAGATACCAGTGTTCAGTAGACTAGATACCAGTGTTCAGTAGACTAGATACCAGTGTTTAGCAGACTAGAGACCAGTGTAACAGTAGACTAGATACCAGTGTTCAGTATACTAGATACCAGTGTTCAGTAGACTAGATACCAGTGTAACAGTAGACTAGATACCAGTGTTCAGTAGAATAGATACCAGTGTTCAGTAGACTAGATACCAGTGTAACAGTAAACTAGATACCAGCGTAACAGTAGACTAGATACCAGTGTTCAGTAGACTAGATACCAGTGTTCAGTAGACTAGATACCAGTGATCAGTAGACTAGATACCAGTGTAACAGTAGAATAGATACCAGTGTTTAGCAGACTAGATACCAGCGTAACAGTAGACTAGATACCAGTGTTCAGTAAACTAGATACCAGTGTTCAGTAGACTAGATACCAGTGTTCAGTAGACTAGATACCAGTGTTCAGTAGACTAGATACCAGTGTAACAGTAGACTAGATCCCAGTGTAACAGTAGACTAGATACCAGTGTTCAGTAGACTAGATACCAGTGTTTAGCAGACTAGATACCAGTGTTCAGTAGACTAGATACCAGTGTTCAGTAGACTAGATACCAGCGTAACAGTAGACTAGATACCAGTGTTCAGTAGACTAGATACCAGTGTTCAGTAAACTAGATACCAGCGTAACAGTAGACTAGATACCAGTGTAACAGCAGACTAGATACCAGTGTTCAGTAGACTAGATACCAGTGTTCAGTAAACTAGATACCAGTGTTCAGTAAACTAGATACCAGTGTTTAGCAGACTAGATACTAGTGTAACAGTAGACTAGATACCAGTGTTCAGTAAACTAGATACCAGTGTTCAGTAAACTAGATACCAGTGTTTAGCAGACTAGATACCAGTGTAACAGTAGACTAGATACCAGTGTTCAGTAAACTAGATACCAGTGTTCAGTAAACTAGATACCAGTGTTCAGTAGACTAGATACCAGCGTAACAGTAGACTAGATACCAGTGTTCAGTAGACTAGATACCAGCGTAACAGTAGACTAGATACCAGTGTTCAGTAGACTAGATACCAGTGTAACAGTAGACTAGATACCAGTGTTCAGTAGACTAGATACCAGCGTAACAGTAGACTAGATACCAGTGTAACAGTAGACTAGATACCAGTGTTTAGCAGACTAGAGACCAGTGTTCAGTAGACTAGATACCAGTGTTTAGTAGACTAGATACCAGTGTTTAGCAGACTAGAGACCAGTGTAACAGTAGACTAGATACCAGTGTTCAGTAGACTAGATACCAGTGTTCAGTAGACTAGATACCAGTGTTCAGTAGACTAGATACCAGTGTTTAGCAGACTAGAGACCAGTGTAACAGTAGACTAGATACCAGTGTTCAGTATACTAGATACCAGTGTTCAGTAGACTAGATACCAGTGTAACAGTAGACTAGATACCAGTGTTCAGTAGAATAGATACCAGTGTTCAGTAGACTAGATACCAGTGTAACAGTAAACTAGATACCAGCGTAACAGTAGACTAGATACCAGTGTTCAGTAGACTAGATACCAGTGTTCAGTAGACTAGATACCAGTGATCAGTAGACTAGATACCAGTGTAACAGTAGAATAGATACCAGTGTTTAGCAGACTAGATACCAGCGTAACAGTAGACTAGATACCAGTGTTCAGTAAACTAGATACCAGTGTTCAGTAGACTAGATACCAGTGTTCAGTAGACTAGATACCAGTGTTCAGTAGACTAGATACCAGTGTAACAGTAGACTAGATCCCAGTGTAACAGTAGACTAGATACCAGTGTTCAGTAGACTAGATACCAGTGTTTAGCAGACTAGATACCAGTGTTCAGTAGACTAGATACCAGTGTTCAGTAGACTAGATACCAGCGTAACAGTAGACTAGATACCAGTGTTCAGTAGACTAGATACCAGTGTTCAGTAAACTAGATACCAGCGTAACAGTAGACTAGATACCAGTGTAACAGCAGACTAGATACCAGTGTTCAGTAGACTAGATACCAGTGTTCAGTAAACTAGATACCAGTGTTCAGTAAACTAGATACCAGTGTTTAGCAGACTAGATACTAGTGTAACAGTAGACTAGATACCAGTGTTCAGTAAACTAGATACCAGTGTTCAGTAAACTAGATACCAGTGTTTAGCAGACTAGATACCAGTGTAACAGTAGACTAGATAGCAGTGTTCAGTAAACTAGATACCAGTGTTCAGTAAACTAGATACCAGTGTTCAGTAGACTAGATACCAGCGTAACAGTAGACTAGATACCAGTGTTTAGTAGACTAGATACCAGCGTAACAGTAGACTAGATACCAGTGTTCAGTAGACTAGATACCAGTGTTCAGTAGACTAGATACCAGCGTAACAGTAGACTAGATCCCAGTGTTCAGTAGACTAGATACCAGTGTTCAGTAGACTAGATACCAGTGTTCAGTAGACTAGATACCAGCGTAACAGTAGACTAGATACCAGTGTTCAGTAGACTAGATACCAGTGTTCAGTAGACTAGATACCAGTGTTCAGTAGACTAGATACCAGTGTTCAGTAGACTAGAGACCAGTGTAACAGTAGACTAGATACCAGCGTAACAGTAGACTAGATACCAGTGTTTAGCAGACTAGATACCAGTGTTCAGTAGACTAGATACCAGTGTTCAGTAGACTAGATACCAGTGTTCAGTAGACTAGAGACCAGTGTAACAGTAGACTAGATACCAGTGTTCAGTAGACTAGATACCAGCGTAACAGTAGACTAGATACCAGTGTTTAGCAGACTAGATACCAGTGTAACAGTAGACTAGATACCAGTGTTCAGTAGACTAGATACCAGTGTTCAGTAGACTAGATACCAGTGTTCAGTAGAATAGATGCCAGTGTAACAGTAGAATAGATACCAGTGTTCAGTAGACTAGATACCAGTGTTCAGTAGACTAGATACCAGTGTAACAGTAAACTAGATACCAGTGTTTAGCAGACTAGATACCAGTGTAACAGTAGACTAGATACCAGTGTTCAGTAGACTAGATCCCAGTGTAACAGTAGACTAGATACCAGTGTTTAGCAGACTAGATACCAGTGTAACAGCAGACTAGATACCAGTGTAACAGTAGACTAGATACCAGTGTTCAGTAGACTAGATACCAGTGTTCAGTAGACTAGATCCCAGTGTTCAGTAGACTAGATACCAGTGTTCAGTAGACTAGATCCCAGTGTTCAGTAGACTAGATACCAGCGTAACAGTAGACTAGATACCAGCGTAACAGTAGACTAGATACCAGTGTTCAGTAGACTAGATACCAGTGTTCAGTAGACTAGATACCAGTGTAACAGTAGAATAGATACCAGTGTTCAGTAGACTAGATACCAGTGTAACAGTAGACTAGATACCAGTGTTCAGTAGACTAGATACCAGTGTTTAGCAGACTAGATACCAGTGTAACAGTAGACTAGATACCAGTGTTCAGTAGACTAGATCCCAGTGTAACAGTAGACTAGATACCAGTGTTCAGTAGACTAGATACCAGTGTTTAGCAGACTAGATACCAGTGTAACAGCAGACTAGATACCAGTGTAACAGTAGACTAGATACCAGTGTTCAGTAGACTAGATACCAGTGTTCAGTAGACTAGATCCCAGTGTTCAGTAGACTAGATTCCAGTGTTCAGTAGACTAGATCCCAGTGTTCAGTAGACTAGATACCAGCGTAACAGTAGACTAGATACCAGCGTAACAGTAGACTAGATACCAGTGTTCAGTAGACTAGATACCAGTGTAACAGTAGAATAGATACCAGTGTTCAGTAGACTAGATACCAGTGTTCAGTAGACTAGATCCCAGTGTTCAGTAGACTAGATACCAGCGTAACAGTAGACTAGATACCAGTGTAACAGTAGACTAGATACCAGTGTAACAGTAGACTAGATACCAGTGTTCAGTAGACTAGATACTAGTGTTCAGTAGACTAGATACCAGCGTAACAGTAGACTAGATACCAGCGTAACAGCAGACTAGATACCAGCATAACAGTAGACTAGATACCAGTGTTCAGTAGACTAGATACCAGTGTTCAGTAGACTAGATACCAGTGTAACAGTAGACTAGATACCAGTGTAACAGTAGACTAGATACCAGTGTTCAGTAGACTAGATACCAGTGTTCAGTAGACTAGATACCAGTGTTCAGTAGACTAGATACCAGTGTTCAGTAGACTAGATACCAGTGTTCAGTAAACTAGATACCAGTGTTTAGCAGACTAGATACCAGCGTAACAGTAGACTAGATACCAGTGTTTAGCAGACTAGATACCAGTGTTCAGTAGACTAGATACCAGTGTTCAGTAGACTAGATACTAGTGTTCAGTAGACTAGATACCAGCGTAACAGTAGACTAGATACCAGTGTAACAGTAGACTAGATACCAGTGTTCAGTAGACTAGATACTAGTGTTCAGTAGACTAGATACCAGCGTAACAGTAGACTAGATACCAGCGTAACAGCAGACTAGATACCAGCGTAACAGTAGACTAGATACCAGTGTTCAGTAGACTAGATACCAGTGTTCAGTAGACTAGATACCAGTGTAACAGTAGACTAGATACCAGTGTAACAGTAGACTAGATACCAGTGTTCAGCAGACTAGATACCAGCGTAACAGTAGACTAGATACCAGTGTTTAGCAGACTAGATACCAGTGTTCAGTAGACTAGATACCAGTGTAACAGTAGACTAGATACCAGTGTTCAGTAGACTAGATACCAGTGTTCAGTAGACTAGATACCAGTGTTCAGTAGACTAGATACCAGTGTTCAGTAGACTAGAGACCAGTGTAACAGTAGACTAGATACCAGTGTTCAGTAGACTAGATACCAGTGTTCAGTAGACTAGAGACCAGTGTAACAGTAGACTAGATACCAGTGTTCAGTAGACTAGATACCAGTGTTCAGTAGACTAGATACCAGTGTTCAGTAGACTAGATACCAGTGTTCAGTAGACTAGATACCAGTGTTTAGCAGACTAGATCCCAGTGTAACATTAGACTAGATACCAGCGTAACAGTAGATTAGATACCAGCGTAACAGTAGACTAGATACCAGTGTTCAGTAGACTAGATCCCAGTGTAACAGTAGACTAGATACCAGCGTAACAGTAGACTAGATACCAGTGTTCAGTAGACTAGATACCAGTGTTCAGTAGACTAGATACCAGTCGTCAGTAGATTAGATACCAGTGTTCAGTAGACTAGATACCAGTGTAACAGTAGACTAGATACCAGTGTTCAGTAGACTAGATACCAGTGTTCAGTAGACTAGATACCAGTCGTCAGTAGATTAGATACCAGTGTTCAGTAGACTAGATACCAGTCGTCAGTAGATTAGATACCAGTGTTCAGTAGACTAGATACCAGTGTTCAGTAGACTAGATACCAGTGTAACAGTAGAATAGATACCAGTGTTCAGTAGACTAGATACCAGTGTAGCAGTAGACTAGATACCAGTGTTCAGTAGACTAGATACCAGTGTTTAGCAGACTAGATACCAGTGTAACAGTAGACTAGATACCAGTGTTCAGTAGACTAGATCCCAGTGTAACAGTAGACTAGATACCAGTGTTCAGTAGACTAGATACCAGTGTTTAGCAGACTAGATACCAGTGTAACAGCAGACTAGATACCAGTGTAACAGTAGACTAGATACCAGTGTTCAGTAGACTAGATACCAGTGTTCAGTAGACTAGATCCCAGTGTTCAGTAGACTAGATCCCAGTGTTCAGTAGACTAGATCCCAGTGTTCAGTAGACTAGATACCAGCGTAACAGTAGACTAGATACCAGCGTAACAGTAGACTAGATACCAGTGTTCAGTAGACTAGATACCAGTGTAACAGTAGAATAGATACCAGTGTTCAGTAGACTAGATACCAGTGTTCAGTAGACTAGATCCCAGTGTTCAGTAGACTAGATACCAGCGTAACAGTAGACTAGATACCAGTGTAACAGTAGACTAGATACCAGTGTAACAGTAGACTAGATACCAGTGTTCAGTAGACTAGATACTAGTGTTCAGTAGACTAGATACCAGCGTAACAGTAGACTAGATACCAGCGTAACAGCAGACTAGATACCAGCATAACAGTAGACTAGATACCAGTGTTCAGTAGACTAGATACCAGTGTTCAGTAGACTAGATACCAGTGTAACAGTAGACTAGATACCAGTGTAACAGTAGACTAGATACCAGTGTTCAGTAGACTAGATACCAGTGTTCAGTAGACTAGATACCAGTGTTCAGTAGACTAGATACCAGTGTTCAGTAGACTAGATACCAGTGTTCAGTAAACTAGATACCAGTGTTTAGCAGACTAGATACCAGCGTAACAGTAGACTAGATACCAGTGTTTAGCAGACTAGATACCAGTGTTCAGTAGACTAGATACCAGTGTTCAGTAGACTAGATACTAGTGTTCAGTAGACTAGATACCAGCGTAACAGTAGACTAGATACCAGTGTAACAGTAGACTAGATACCAGTGTTCAGTAGACTAGATACTAGTGTTCAGTAGACTAGATACCAGCGTAACAGTAGACTAGATACCAGCGTAACAGCAGACTAGATACCAGCGTAACAGTAGACTAGATACCAGTGTTCAGTAGACTAGATACCAGTGTTCAGTAGACTAGATACCAGTGTAACAGTAGACTAGATACCAGTGTAACAGTAGACTAGATACCAGTGTTCAGCAGACTAGATACCAGCGTAACAGTAGACTAGATACCAGTGTTTAGCAGACTAGATACCAGTGTTCAGTAGACTAGATACCAGTGTAACAGTAGACTAGATACCAGTGTTCAGTAGACTAGATACCAGTGTTCAGTAGACTAGATACCAGTGTTCAGTAGACTAGATACCAGTGTTCAGTAGACTAGAGACCAGTGTAACAGTAGACTAGATACCAGTGTTCAGTAGACTAGATACCAGTGTTCAGTAGACTAGAGACCAGTGTAACAGTAGACTAGATACCAGTGTTCAGTAGACTAGATACCAGTGTTCAGTAGACTAGATACCAGTGTTCAGTAGACTAGATACCAGTGTTCAGTAGACTAGATACCAGTGTTTAGCAGACTAGATCCCAGTGTAACATTAGACTAGATACCAGCGTAACAGTAGACTAGATACCAGCGTAACAGTAGACTAGATACCAGTGTTCAGTAGACTAGATCCCAGTGTAACAGTAGACTAGATACCAGCGTAACAGTAGACTAGATTCCAGTGTTCAGTAGACTAGATACCAGTGTTCAGTAGACTAGATACCAGTCGTCAGTAGATTAGATACCAGTGTTCAGTAGACTAGATACCAGTGTAACAGTAGACTAGATACCAGTGTTCAGTAGACTAGATACCAGTGTTCAGTAGACTAGATACCAGTCGTCAGTAGATTAGATACCAGTGTTCAGTAGACTAGATACCAGTCGTCAGTAGATTAGATACCAGTGTTCAGTAGACTAGATACCAGTCGTCAGTAGATTAGATACCAGTGTTCAGTAGACTCCTGCCCCGTGGCTCCCAAACCCGAGCAATATGATGGGCACGTTGCCAAATAGATAAAGCCCCAGGTCACACCTCGCTCATTACAAAGGTCACTTATCCTTCAGCCATGTGGGATATAGCTCGCCACCATAGCTCCAGATCTGGCAACCCCCCCGCACCCCGCTGATCAGTGGGCTATTCTGGTTGGATTTTTTGAGGAAAGTGGAATGACTAGCCTGTGTTATCATTCCACTCCTTGCCACTCCTTGTCATTGCAATGAGTTGACATGATAGCGCACCAACAGATCTGGGACCAGGCTCGAAAAAAGACCCTGCTCTCAACCCAACTGTGTCATGGATGGTTCAAAATCAATCTTGTAGAATGAAACGTAATTTGTACAAGGCTACGTCCACTGGCATTCAAACACTGTCATAATTGTAATTTGTTTCAAAGAGGATCGGACTGATCCATTGTGGAAAACGGTTGAGATTGTTGGTGTAGACTTCTTTAGCACTTGGATTGCCTATCTAGAGGGTAGCTTATGATTGGCGTATAAACTCCTTATAACAGATTGGTCACTGGTCTATGGGTCAGAAGATCCATCACATTAACATTGATGCCTACTCATGATTGCGTTTTCTATATGCCATGTAAATATATTGATTCAATTAATATCTGCAGCACTAATGTATGCCATCATTTATATTGTAATGACCTCTGAGGGAGCATCTCTACAATTGCCATTAGGTTGCATTTACATTGCCTCATGGCTAGGGGGAGCTACAGTAACAGCAAACTATAGCCTCACCTTTCATTCTTGGCTCACATCACAGCAACTGGCCAAATCCTAACCCGGACAATGCTGGAGCCAATTGTGCACCGCCCTATGAGACTCCCAATCACGGCCGGTTGTGATACAGCCTGGAATCAAACCAGGGTCTGTAGTGACTCTAATGACTCTATCACTGAGATGCAGTGCCTTAGACCGCTGCGCCACTCGGGAACATTGGAGACAGGGGCGTCATGTACCCCAAATATTTTAGGGGGCACAAAGTACATGAGGATGCCAGTGAGGGCTAGGCCCCCGACTGTAAGTTGGAGAATTGAGCATTTTTCCTGCAATCTAGAGCCATAATCATTATGCTTATTTCTATGTAAAAACAATATCTAAGCATACCTCTTGAGCTGTGTGTATCCTCCTGACTGGGGTTTCTTTTTTAAATAACCAAAATATGCTTCTCTGCATCTCTGCTCAAATCTGGGTAAAAAGATTTAAAGGAATGCGAGTCTTAATCAGTAGATTTAGTTTTTTCTTGCTTTTCTAAAGTTTACCAACCAATGTCAGCAGGCATGCCAGCTAAGATACACAAGCTAGCTACTCTAACTTGATTAAGAGGAGTTGGGTTAAATGCGGAAGACACATTTCAGTTGAAGGCATTCCGTTGTACAACTGACTAGGTACCCCCCTTTCCCTTATAGGCTGAAATGGCTTCTTGCTAGCTAGTAATGAGGTTGGCAACCTATCTGGGCTAGCTACAGCCAATTTCATAAAATTGCTAGGTGGCTAGCAGTATTTTTTAACAGCACAAATCCCACCTATGGCATGACGCCTCTGATTGGAGATAGCAGCAAACAACAGCAGAGCTGACCAAATGAACACAATTGCACTGCCTGGTGTAGACTGGCATACAGTTAGTTTTATGAATCTGTTGAAGGCTTATATAATTCATATGTCATGTATTATTATGTAGCCTAGGCTACTTCACATGGGGGGGGACATGAAGACCTGTAATAAAAAGGTAGAAGTCTATTCTCCACAAATGTATTAGGCTGTATTAGTCATTCAATTACATTCATGGAAGAAATAGCCAAATTGACAAAGTTAATTACAGACCAGTAACAATGTACATTTTAAATGCACAGTGCAAATTCAGTTTGCAATTTGTTCACTTTTTCCAATTCTTTTCAGCACAATAGGAATGATTAGCTGGACTTGATCGTAACCTAACACCCACTGCACTGCTCATTTGTTCATAAGTTTGAAGTGTGCGTATTTCACCCCATGCCCTCGATGTTGCACATTATAATTAATACTCAAAACCCAGGAGGAAAGTGACTCAAACATAATTGTTTCATTTCATAGACTGCGCTACTAGTAGTAGGGCAGCTCGTGAAGTATAGCCGTGCTTGTGCAATTAATTGGCACAACTATAGCTGTCACTTTATGCCTATGCGTAAAACAGGTGGGCCTATGCGTAAAATCGGTGGGCCTATGCGTAAAACAGGTGGGCCTATGCGTACAATAGGTGGGCCTATGCGTAAAACAGGTGGGCCTATGCGTAAAATGAATGGAATTGGAATGGTGCATGCATCCACATAATAATAATAAATACAAGTCATACTAATAATAATGATTATTGTAATTATTACAGATGATTAATTAATAATAATTATTAGTCCTATGTTGCTATGCCTTGTAAATAACAGTTTAAACCAGCCTGAAAAAATGACCCTCAATACATAAACCGCAGTCAGTCGTACAATTTGCATTTCCCCTCAAAGTCTAAATTTGACTGTCTGTTGCAAACTCCACCCATCCTCTTTCGGTTACAGCGTTCTTATTACACCTCAGTGGGTTACAGCCGTTCTTAGCTGTGAACCAATTGATTCACGCTTAAGCCTTGTGTTTTTTCCGACTTTACAAGGCTACTAAGAAAAGTGGGGGAGTGACGACTTGTTCCTGGAAGAGCCAGCCTGCGGAGTCAGTCACATTTTTGGCTGGGATTCAATGACTGAGCCAGACACACACAAACACTGAGATAGGGGCTGCGAGGGAGAGAGAGGGGCGAGTGAGTGAGCAAGCGCAACCCAGCTCACAGACTAGCCATCTCCAGTACACAGGCATATCGAACAGCAGGGGCAGACGGAGTGTATGCGTCCGGCTATACTGCAGTATTCCACAGTTTAAAGGAGGTTACACGCGGGTTTTTACTGTGTTTTATACCGGATACATAGAGGGAGAAGGCTTTGCTTTATCGGTCGATACTTTTTCTGAAACTTCAAAAGCATTATTCATTTTTGGAGGAGTTTCAGAGGGACGCGTTTTAGATATGGACTGTCAGGAGTGTACTGCAGGGGAAGACTCGCCCGTGTCACCATTCGCTTAGTAGGCTAGTGAACGGAATTGGAAACTCACTGCTCGGGACTTTTTTGTGGATGTTTGATGAAGCGCTTTCTGCACTTGGCTAATTCTCGGAGACCTTGGATTTACAAGGAACCGGAACCTATCGTGGCTTTCAATTGTTTTAGTTTGCCCCAGTTGAAAGGAACTCTCGCTTCCAAAGTCGTAGTGAAAACATGGAGACTGTAACTCGACAAAGCTTCCAACCTCACCCAGGACTGCAACAAACTCTCAAGCAGTTTCATCTGAGTTCTATGAGCTCCCTCGGCGGACCGGCGGCGTTTTCTGCTCGATGGCCACATGACCTCCTGTTCAAGAAGGATGGGAAAGAGCCCGAGCCCGTGCTGCATCTTCCCATGCAGCCGCCGACAGTGATGCCGGGACCTCTCTTCATCCCCTCCGACCGCTCCACCGAGAGGTGCGAGACGGTCCTGGAGACCGAGACTGTCTCCTGTTTCGTGGTCGGCGGCGAGAAACGGCTGTGCTTGCCGCAGATCCTCAACACCGTACTGCGGGATTTCTCCCTTCAACAGATCAACTCGGTGTGCGACGACCTCCACATTTACTGCTCCCGGTGCACGGCAGAACAGCTGGAGATCCTCAAAGTCATGGGAATTCTCCCCTTCTCCGCGCCTTCCTGCGGACTCATCACCAAAACGGATGCGGAGCGCCTGTGCAATGCCCTGATTTACGGAGGCACCTACCCGCCGCACTGCAAGAAAGAGTTCACGGGCTCACTGGAGCTGGAGTTCACGGAGAAAAGCCTCAAAATATACCACGAGTGTTTCGGAAAGTGCAAGGGTCTCTTCGTCCCGGAGCTGTACACCAGCCCAAACGCAGCCTGCATTCAGTGCATGGACTGCAGACTCATGTACCCGACACATAAGTTCGTGGTGCACAGTCACAAATCGTTGGAAAACAGGACTTGCCACTGGGGCTTCGACTCCGCCAACTGGAGGGCATACATCCTCTTGGGCCAGGATTACACAGGGAAAGAGGAGAAGGCGCGCCTGGAGCAGCATTTGGACGAGATTAAAGAGAAATTTGACTTCGCCAACAAATATAAGAGGAAAGCATCCAGGGTGAGTTGAACTAGTTTGTTACAATGTCGTTACACAGTGTTGCAAGTGTTGTTACATTATACGAATGTTGTTACACTGCTGTCACAAAAACATGAACACTGTATTTAACGTTTTTTCTCCTTTATTTTACTTGTGTTTTGTTTTGTCTTCTTGCAAATACACTGTTATCTTGGACTAAGAGTCAAAGATTCGTATCTCGAGAACAGAATAGACTATTGGCGCAATGACTTGTCCCAGCCATGGGCTAGTTTAGACTGTAGGCGATGGCGCAATGACTTGTCCCAGCCATGGGCTAGTTTAGACTGTAGGCGATGGCGCAATGACTTGTCCCAGCCATGGGCTAGTTTAGACTGTAGGCGATGGCGCAATGACTTGTCCCAGCCATGGGCTAGTTTAGGCTGTAGGCGATGGCGCAATGACTTGTCCCAACCATGGGCTAGTTTAGACTGTAGGCGATGGCGCAATGACTTGTCCCAACCATGGGCTAGTTTAGACTGTAGGCGATGGCGCAATGACTTGTCCCAACCATGGGCTAGTTTAGACTGTAGGCGATGGCGCAATGACTTGTCCCAGCCATGGGCTAGTTTAGACTGTAGGCGATGGCGCAATGACTTGTCCCAGCCATGGGCTAGTTTAGGCTGTAGGCGAATCCTTCCAAGATTGGGTTACTCTCCACATATTGTTACTAATTGTCCACCAAGAACAGCTAAATGGCTCTGGTGGCAATACAACCATTATTCACAACCTGTGAAACATTTCTGCGGGTGTCAACGGCAATTATATTGGCCTTACTGTAAATACAATCCCATTTACCAACAAATGGCCCAATAATGGTGTTACAAAAACTATCGACACACATGTGATGTATAAGGTCGAGGAAATAATGTAATAATTTCTAAAGTTGCAAAACACTGTTTGTAGGTGTGTAGCTTAAACTCCCCTCTGTCCTGCACGCAGTTGCACGCATCCCCCTCCCCCCAGGTTTGCACGCATACACCCAGGTCTTTCGGTGTGGGCTGCCGCTCGCTCATTCCGCACTTTGCTGTGTATTGTGGTTTACTGGCTGTGTTTGAGAAACAGGTACTTCAAGGTAGATGTGTCACTGTGTCATTAACGAGGGGTTCATCCGTGCGTAGTGGCGTGGAGCTCCCATGAGGGTGGTTGGCGCGGCTGGATTTATTAGAGCACGAAGATATGTCAATTGTCTGCCTCGAGAGGCCATTACAGTAGTAGACGTCTACTTTTTCAACTGAATAACCAGTAGGCTACTACTACCCTTTTTATGTCTGTGTTTGTGGCAATGGGTTATGTATCTCCAAATGCAGTGTTTCTTGAAATTTCAGAGCAGTTATATTATAATGAGAAGACGAGAGGGGGGGGGGGGTGGGGGGGCGGGACTGAACGATATACATAGCCAGCACTGTCTGCTAGCCATGATTTCTCTGGTGGATTCCCACAGCGCTTCCATGGCAGGCCATCAGATGAGCCCTAAATGATGTGGAGGGGAGTTTATCAAACATGCAAGAGGGGCTCAGTGTCGCCTCTCCTGTATGCCACCCAAGCTAACCTTTTTGAGGGTAATTGAGCTTTGTGAACAGTATGGGGTCCTCTGGTGGCCTATCCCTGACTTTTACATTGGGGGCTAGGCTATAGCCTAGCACTGCTACTACAGCAGACAGAGAGCCCGGATTCTAAATCCTATGGGGGGATTAGGTCCGTGCTTTGGGGTGGGCAGGCAGGCAAGCAGAGGGGGGGATCAGTCCCCCCTCCCTCCCCTCTTCCTCCAACTAAGACTGATAAAAGAGCCCCCTCCACAAATGAAAGGCAAGCATGGCCATTTGCATGAACTGTTACACATGAATAGAGTTGATGAAGCAGGGATAGGAGTATTGTGGTGGAAACATAATATGATCCCAACAAAGGAGAGCATTCACACACACACACACACACACACACACACACACACACACACACACACACACACACACACACACACACACACACACACACACACACACACACACACACACACACACACACTCTTCTTCCCTTCCCCCCAATTACCTACTCCGTTGCCCCTCTCGGCATGAAAGGAGGGTGAAAGAAGAGTGGGTGATTATGTTAGGAGACTTTTCAGGGGGGCCATACAAACAAAGTGGAAGTGTTTACCAACAGGACTCTCACAATTCACTAGCACAGCTTTTACCCTTCTATCTGCCAGTGTGTCAGGAGGGCCACAGACTTGTCATGCACTTGCTCTTGCCACTGTATTTAGGTTTGAGTGGGGGGACTTAAAGGAATTTAAAGGCCTCTTCTATTTTTATTGGGGCTCATTGTTAATATAATCACTCTCCTAAGCCTAGTTTAAATCCACTCTTTATTTAGGATTTTTGTTTATTTCCCTTCATTTGTTTTAAAGGAGGGGCTTGGTGAAAGCAATGCTACGGACATCATATTTGCAGAATTATGATCATATTCCTGAACTCCTCTCGCTATAGTATCCTACAAGTCTCCCTTCATCAGCACATTTCACCTGGGGTGTTACCTTGAGATGTCTTTCACAGAAGAAATAGACCGGAGTGGGCTTGTTGTGCCTGACGACGTATCGAGAGCATGTCACTACTGTGTTTTGTTGGCGAGGGGAACGGGAGGTTTTGTGGAGGTTTGTGAATGCAGCTAGCAGCCGTCTCACAGTCAGACACAGGAAGTGAGCTTGAAGGACTTCCTGTTCTCCAAGACTCTTATGAGGTCATGGGCCCTGTGCTCGATAGAAGCAGTCTGTGCATTACACACACACACACACACACACACACACACACACACACACACACACACACACACACACACACACACACACACACACACACACACACACACACACACACACACTTTGCAGCATACCTTCCTTATTGCAGCATACTTCCCCCAATAAAAGGCTGTTTTGGAATTTGCAGTAAAAGTGCATTATCCGTTTGAATCTGAGACGTGAGAGCGCATGTGTCGACTGTGGGAGTGCAAACAATAGTGAATGAGCAAGTGAGTTAGCTCAGGGAACTATTGAATGGGTTCAAAGGTTACGAGTAGGGTGTGGAGCAGGTGGCTAAGTCTCTAAGTTCACCATGCCAATGCTGGTTTCTGGCTGGTACACATGTGGGTCGCTAACATAATCAGTGGCTTTCCACATCAGGAGGTTTTGATAAGGATGGTGGCCACAGATTTAGTAGCTCGCTAGGTTATATTTCACCTCAAGACGGTGTGATTTATACACGCCCCATCTGTTGGAAGGAGATATGAACGAGAGAGGGAGAGAGATAATGGATCAGAGTACATTTCCAGCCTCCAGTTGGGGCTTGGTTTATGAACAAGCAGTTTATGTTTCCACCAACGACCAAGTTTTGAGGCAGCAGCACAGACTTTTGGTTCGGTAAGCTGAAAAAAGGGAAATGTAAAAACGTTCAGTCTCAGAGCCTAACTTGAACAACGCTGTCAATGGTTGTCTCTGCCTGGCCCTTTACTGTAGCTGGCTGGTTGGTTGTCTCTGCCTGGCCCTTTACTGTAGCTGGCTGGTTGGTTGTCTCTGCCTGGCCCTTTACTGTAGCTGGCTGGTTGGTTGTCTCTGCCTGGCCCTTTACTGTAGCTGGCTGGTTGGTTGTCTCTGCCTGGCCCTTTACTGTAGCTGGCTGGTTGGTTGTCTCTGCCTGGCCCTTTACTGTAGCTGGCTGGTTGGTTGTCTCTGCCTGGCCCTTTACTGTAGCTGGCTGGTTGGTTGTCTCTGCCTGGCCCTTTACTGTAGCTGGCTGGTTGGTTGTCTCTGCCTGGCCCTTTACTGTAGCTGGCTGGTTGGTTGTCTCTGCCTGGCCCTTTACTGTAGCTGGCTGGTTGGTTGTCTCTGCCTGGCCCTTTACTGTAGCTGGCTGGTTGGTTGTCTCTGCCTGGCCCTTTACTGTAGCTGGCTGGTTGGTTGTCTCTGCCTTGGCCTTTACTGTAGCTGGCTGGTTGGTTGTCTCTGCCTGGCCCTTTACTGTAGCTGGCTGGTTGGTTGTCTCTGCCTGGCCCTTTACTGTAGCTGGCTGGTTGGTTGTCTCTGCCTTGGCCTTTACTGTAGCTGGCTGGTTGGTTGTCTCTGCCTGGCCCTTTACTGTAGCTGGCTGGTTGGTTGTCTCTGCCTGGCCCTTTACTGTAGCTGGCTGGTTGGTTGTCTCTGCCTGGCCCTTTACTGTAGCTGGCTGGTTGGTTGTCTCTGCCTGGCCCTTTACTGTAGCTGGCTGGTTGGTTGTCTCTGCCTGGCCCTTTACTGTAGCTGGCTGGTTGGTTGTCTCTGCCTGGCCCTTTACTGTAGCTGGCTGGTTGGTTGTCTCTGCCTTGGCCTTTACTGTAGCTGGCTGGTTGGTTGTCTCTGCCTTGGCCTTTACTGTAGCTGGCTGGTTGGTTGCTGTCTGCTGTGGAAGGGCTTTCAGACACTGTTTGGTGTTTTGACAGAAGCCACATTGGGGAAGCCAGCAGACAAGACTAGTAGTTAGTCTAGGCTGGGGAGCAAGAGAGTTTCGACAGACGTTGCATTCCAGACCCGCCACTCCCTGAGAGAGAGAGAGGGGGGGGGGGGAGGAGACAAGCCCATAACACAAGCCAACCCTCCTGAATGGGCATGAATGAGGCATGTACCCACACCTGCGCAGCGCTGTTAAAACCAATCCTCCACCCCTCAGGCTCTTGCCTCTCTTTCTCTCTTTTGTTTTCCCTCTGTGTTTCATTCTCACTCCGGGATGGCGAGGAAGGCTTTTAGAGACAAAGAGCAGTTGTTAACTAAGGAGAGAGGCTGTGAAGGAGGGTGCATAATTTTTTTTCTTCCAGGGGTGGTGTGTTCGATGTTTCAATCTGTCATCTGAAGGACTTTTATGACGATGCTTTTGGTCTCCAGTTGCAATTTAGTTTGAAAATGTCCGAACCCTAAAACTAGTCTGAGTTTGTAGCCTCAAAAGGGTGGAGAAAGTGTAAAAAAGATGCCATTTTGTACAGTGCAAGCTAGGCAGCAGGCAGCCTCCCCCCTCTCTGTCTCTCTCTGCAGAGTCAGCCCTTTAGCAAGGAGGTCTGGGGGCCTCGTTGTTTTCAAAAGTACTGCTCCCAAAGTGTGGCTGGGCTCCAGACCCCATTTCGCAGGGGCTGAAACTTCCCTTCCACTGCCCAAAAATGTCCCAGTGCACCTTGGGATATCTGGCCTCCAGCTGAAGGGGTCGCTTGTTGGAGGGGGGGTGGGGGTAGGAAGTGAACTCCCTGGGTGAATAGAGGCCATGTCCTGTTTCATATTCAAGGCATAGGCCTTCTGACAGAGAGCCATACCCTCTCTGCGGACAGCACAACAGCTGGTAGCCATGCATATCAATGGCCACAGAGAGAATATCCCTCTTCACTGCTTTCAGGGGGTTTTCCAGTCGTGAAAATGCAGCAACTGCAGCTGAATTAAAATACTATATACAGCTGAATAACAGCTATGGACTGGTAGTTTTGAGGTAGTGGTGATGATGTGGAATGATTTAAGAAGGATTTTTTTGCTTTGTATTGTCATGAGGGTTGTTGTGATTGCTGAGGAATCATCCAACGATTCCTGTGCGTGCGTTTGTCTGTGCATGGCAGAGAAAATGATCATATTCTCCAGAAGCCTGCATGGTCCAAGAAAAAGGAAGCCACTAATTCACTTAGGGCTTAGCTAAATGAGTCCGGCTCCAATCCAATCTCTGCACAGGCAGACTGTGACTAGTCTGTGCCGTCTGAGTACAGTGAGCCCTGCCTTGTTAGATCAGCTTGACGGGTCTGAGGGATCAATGGGATATTGACAGCCGGGTCTTCCCCTGTCAAGGGCGGCTGAAGACTCCATCACTCCTTCACCTCCACTACACAACTAGAAGAGACACAGAGATGCCTGTCTTCTCGTCTGACCTCATATCAGTTCTATCTATGTATATCTATGTATCTACCACACAGGGTGGTTGTGCAATAAACGTCTCGTCAATGAACGTCTTGTTGCATGATTGTTTATTTATTGTGGTTAGGAGCTGTATGCAGGGCCTAACATTAACACCCGTCACCTGCCAAATGCGGCTAGATTTTGGCATTGGCATGTCAAATGTATTTTTCACCAACCACGTTGGCGGGTGGTCAGGGCTCCACAGTGCGAACATTCCAATCGCATTTGTGAATAAAAATAGTAAAGTATGATCACATTTATAGTCAAATATATACTGCAGTAGCTGTTTTCAAAGTATTTCTGCCGTTTTGTTTCATAGCTGGTAAATTAATCTCACAAAGTCAAAGAACTAGTAATCTTATATAGCCTATTCCACCTCGCGCTGCATCGCTGCTTGGCTGGGGGCCGTGAAGAGCTGAGTGAAATATTCATTTTTAGAAGCGCTGCGCACAGGCATAAAAGTTTGTCTAATTTTCTTGAAATTAACGTCCACTGCAGTGAGACTTTGTCCTTGTGATTCTTGGCTATTTACATAGTTTTGTTCACAAGCTAGGTTGTTTTTCTCTGTTTGAGTTTCAACTGTTAGGGAAGATCTCCCGAGTGTGCAGCGGTCTAAGGCACTGTATCTCAATGCTAGAGGCGTCACTACACACCCTGGTTCGATTACAGGCTGTATCACAACCGGCCGTGATTGGGAGTCCCATAGGGCGGCGCACAATTGGCCCAGCGTCGTCCGGGTTAGGTTTTGGCCAGGGTAGGCCGTCATTGAAAAAAATAATTTGTTCTTAACTGACATGCCTAGTTAAATAAAGGTTAAATAAAAAAAGAGAGAAGACAATGCTTCTACTAGTCAGACTCAATCTCACACGGACCAAAATTAACCGAGTCACGTTACCATGGTAACCTCCCGCCTTTAAAGGGGCAGGTTAACATTTTTGTCCCATCTGTGATATTTTGGTTAAAAGACTCCGGTCACAAAAAATGTGATTAAATAATATACCACATTATTTCTTACCAGTAATACATGTATTGTTTTAGAAACATTACAAATGCATGCTCATCCATTTTTTTGGTGTTTTGTTAGTGTAATTATAGTGGGGGGAAAAAATCTGAATGGCTGGTAGATTTCTTTAAAATCCACCTGCCACAGTGGCTATTGGACCAAAAAGTACATGTTATGTCCTGTGTATGTTGAGAAATACTCTATATGGTTCTAAATTTGTAT
The DNA here is from genome assembly GCF_045679555.1 of Salvelinus alpinus. NCBI lineage: Eukaryota > Metazoa > Chordata > Actinopteri > Salmoniformes > Salmonidae > Salvelinus > Salvelinus alpinus. The sequence goes on from NC_092113.1 coordinate 37,486,852, forward strand.
ACAGTATACACAGTACATTGTTATAAATGGCTCTGAATTTTAGCACTATACTAAGCTAAGCTAAAAGGGCTTTCAGTCTCATTGAGACCCAAGGCATGGATTTCATACTGATAAACATCAGAGGAAAACATCCCTTTGACACGTTGGACGTTAGTTGCTTTTTTAGCTTGAATGATATGCAAATGCTAGTCAATTACGTTTCTTATTTGAATTAGCAGTTAAGCTCATGCGAATTATTTTGCCACGTGCCATTGATTTGCCGCACCACAAAGACAATAGGCCTACATAGGGCCAATCAAATCACAATAGGCCCACATCACAACATGGTCAACACGTCATCACAATACGCATTATTACGAGAGGCAACCAGGTAATCACAGGTGACACGCTTGACTGTGGTGTCTGGGAAAATCTTCAAAAAAGTGCGATAACAGCGAGGGAGAATAAATTAAATGCGCCGATTCCTTTTATTTCCACCCCGCCAGCAGCCATTTTAATTCACAGCCTTTTATAGATGCACAATGCAGAAATCGCTCCGCCATTTCCTGGTTGCTAAAATACTAATAGTTCACCTAGTTTCAGTTTATGTGACAAAGCAAGCAATTATTGTGTAGCGAATCATTGTACCATCTAAAATGTTGTATTTTCAGCTGTTTGAAGCTGGTGTACAAAACCCAAAGTAAAAGACCCCAAAATGAAACTTGTGAACGGGAAGCATAGAAATTAAGCACATACACCAAACTAAAATATAAACACAACATGTTAAGTGTTGGTCCCATGTTTTCATGAGCTGAAATAAAAGATCTCAGAAATTTTCCAGACGCGCAAAAAGCTTATTTCTCTGAAATGTTGTGCACAAATTTGTTTACATCCCTGTTAGTGAGCATTTCTCCTTTGCAATAGATAATCCATCCACCTGACAGGTGTGGCATATCAAGAAGCTAATTAAATAGCATGATCATTACACAGGTGCATCTTGTACTGGGGACAATAAAAGGCCATTCTAAAATGTGCAGTTTTGTCACACAACACAATGCCACAGATGTCTCCATTTTTTGATGGAGCGTTCAACTGGCATGCTGACTGCAGGAATGTCCACCAGAGTTGTTGGCAGATCATTTTATGATAATTTCTCTACCATAAGCCGCCTGCAACGTCGTTTTAGAGAATTTGGCAGTACGTCCAGCCGGCCTCAAAACCGCGACCACGTGTATGGTGTTGTGTGGGCTAGCGGTTTGCTGATGTCAACGTTGTGAACAGAGTGCCCCATGGTGGCGATGGGGTTATGGTATGGGCAGGCATAAGCTACGGACAACAAACACAATTGCATTTTATCGATGGCAGTTTGAATACACAGAGATACACCATGATGAGATGCTGAGGTCCATTGTCGTACCATTCATCCACTGCCATCACCTGATGTTTCAGCATGATAATGCACAGCCCCATGTCGCAAGGATCTGTACACAATACCTGGAAGCTGAAAATGTTTCAGTTCTTCCATGGCCTGCATACTCACCAGACATGTCACCCATTGAGCATGTTTGGGATGCTCTGGATTGACGTGTAGGACAGCATGTTCCAGTTCCCGACAATATCCAGCGACTTCGCACAGCCATTGAAGAGGAGTGGAACAACATTCCACAGGCCACAATCAACAGCTGGATCAACTCTATGCAAAGGAGATGTGTTGGGCTGCATGAGGCAGATAGTGGTCACACCAGATACTGACTGGTTTTCTGATCCACAAACCTACCTTATTCCCAGTCATGTGAAATCCATAGATTAGGGCCTAATGGCCTTATATGAACTCAGTTAAATCTTTGAAATTGTTGCATTTATATTTTTGTTCAGTATAGAACAGCTCTACCGCTTCTTACATTTACCAGACACTCATACCCAGAGTGACTTACACTAGTGAGTTCATACATTTTCTTCATACTGTTCCCCCGTGGGAATTGAACCCACAACTCTGATGTTGCAAGCACCATGCTCTACCAACTGAGCCACACAGAACGTTTAGACTTGGTTTCAATGAGAATGACATATCTATATGTCACATTTCTATGTGCATTTGGTCAGGTCACCCAAAAAGTGACATATTGCAGCTTTAAAGTTAGTCTAACAAACAGGACATCTGTTGATATGAAAGGCTGATTGTTGGATAGACTTGACAAAACAACAGATCTAGAAGGGATCTAGGTTACGTTTGTTTATTTTTCGGAATGGATTTTTGTTGTTGTTGTTGCATTTTCTGTTTGATTGCACAACTATGTATTCATATGGCTAGTACACAGGGCTGTAGCTCTGACACATGAAGCATTATCTATGGTATAATAATACAGTATAATAATTAGTACATTATCATGTTAAGCTCCCAGTGATTTGGTGTTATTACTGTGGCTGCTCTCTCTGTTGGTCGATTGTTTGAGTCCATGAGTCTTTATAGTATTCTCCCTCTCTCCTCAGTGAGCTTTTCTAGAAGCTCACACTGCCTGCCACCCCTCCTCCACACACACGGAAAATGGATATCCGGGGGGACGTGTTTAAGCGGCAGAGGCCAAGAGGGCTGGAGAGTGCATTAATATACCTGACTGCCTGAGTGACTGGGGAGCAGTGAACAGGGCCGGGTGTGCTATGTCGCTCGGAAGGAAAAATGAAAGGGGAGAGAGGAGGAGGAGGGGAGAATACAGGGGAGGTCCCTGTAAATGTTAATGTCCACGGGTATCCCTCCTCTCCCCAAAGTGAAAGTAGTGCCAGCAGATTACCCCAGCTACTGATTTTGGTTTCTCTAGCACACAAGAACACCATGACTTCTTCTTGGTGTGTTTTTTATCAGTCCAGCACTTTTGATGCAAACGATAATGTGCCGTTATTTTGTTGCAAGCTATTTATTATTGATGGCCGATTACCGTAGGCAGCAAGGGCCTCCTTGCTTATTTAATGAGATAGCAGGATGACTTGGGGTTTGAAATATTCATAGACACATTGCTCTGCCATACAAACCACCGACCGCAGCCTTGTCCAATCGCCTCAGAGCTTCTACAGCCATCAGCCAATCAATGAACATCTGATGTAGGGTTATTATTGGTGTAATGAAGCATGTATATGCCCGACATGAAAAACAAAGTCAAACCAAACGTATTGGTAACCAACAGTACTTGGTTCTGAATGGAATGCCCTATAATAATATTAGTGTTAAGCCAGACAGGGAAGTCTCATCAAGTATTTTTGTGTGCACGATAAACATCCAAGTCTATTTCCGTTTTCTCACAGTCGACAATCATCACCCTCCTTGGAGTGGATGCTGTTTATTTTGACTCAGGGCCTCATATCGCAGTATATCACGAGGCTGAAAACGAGGGGCCGGCGTTCTCGCACGTCTGTGTGTGTGTGTGTGTGTGTAGATAAAGATAGATACAGTGTTTGGCGAGCCGCGGTGGTACAGTAGTAGCACATCCGGTATGCGTCTGTCTGTCTGTCTGTCTGTCTGTCTGTCTGTCTGTCTGTCTGTCTGTCTGTCTGTCTGTCTGTCTGTCTGTCTGTCTGTCTGTCTGTCTGTCTGTCTGTCTGTCTGTCTGTCTGTCTGTCTGTCTGTCTGTCTGTCTGTCTGTCTGTCTCTCTCTCTCTCTCTCTCTCTCTCTCTCTCTCTCTCTCTCTCTCTCTCTCTCTCTCTCTCTCTCTCTCTCTCTCTCTCTCTCTCTCTCTCTCTATCTCTCTCTCTCTCTCTCTCTCTCTCTCTCTCTCTCTCTCTCTCTCTCTCTCTCTCTCTCTCTCTCTCTCTCTCTCTCTCTCTCTCTCTCTCTCTCTCTCTCTCAATTCAATTCAATTGACTTTATTGACATGGCAAGTTATTATTACTTACATTGTCAAAGTATACATATCGAAAAATTTAAATAAAATATATATGTATATATATACACAAAATATATATATATTTATATATAAATAAATGGTGGTACTAACAGCAATAATAATAGTAGTAGTGGACATGGGATTACCATTAATAACAGCTACAACAACAATATTAATCAGAACAACAATACATTAAAGCAACAGTAGTAGACCAGTGTCAACATGACTGAGAAGACACATGACCTGGTACGAAAGACAAAACAAAACTAAGCTAAATGGGAAATATTATCAACATTACTTTGCATTTTTCACTGGCTGTCCCTCAGGCTGTGGCAGGAGGACACATATTTGGCTGCCAAAACTGCACATTTTGGCTTTTCACCCAATAAATATTTGAATTTTTCTTCATCTTTTATAGTTTCAAATTCTTTGTATTGAATTATAATTTTGGGAAAGAAATATGCTCTTAGGTCTGAGTATTTGTCACAGTGTAGTAGGAAATGCACTTCTGTCTCTACCTCTCCCCTGGAGCAGAGTGAGCACAGCCTGTCCTCTCTGGGCAGCCAGGTTTGTCTGTGACGACCGGTCTCTATAGCCAGACTGTGCTCACTGAGTCTGTACCTAGTCAATGCTTTCCTCAGTTTTCTATCAGTCACAGTGGTCAGATAGTCTGCCACCATGTACTGTCTGTTTAGAGCCAAATAGCATTGAAGTTTACTTTGATTTTTTGTGGTGTCTTTCCAATAGGTTATATATTTTTCTTTTTGTTTTGTGATGATTTGGTTGGGCCAGATTTTCTGAGGGCTGTCCCGAGGCTCTGTGGGGTTGGTTTGGGTTGGTGAACTGAGCCTCAGAACCAGCTGGCTGAGTGGACTCTTCTCTGGTTTCATCTCTTGACATTGTAGAGCTGTGTGATGGAATGTTTTAGGGTCACTTGTTTTTAGATGGTTGTAAAATTTGATGGCTCTTTTTTCTATTCGAATGAGGAGGGGATATTGGCCCAATTCTGCCCTACATGCGTTATTTGGAGTTTTTCTTTGTACTTGCAATACAGTCTTGCAAAACTCTGCATGCAATACTTCAATTGGATGTTTGTCCCATTTAGTAAATTCATTATTAGAGAGTGGACCCCATACCTCACTGCCATATAGAGCAATTGGTTCTATAACTGATTGAAAAATTTTGAGCCAGATTCTAATTGGAATTTCAATTTTGATGTTCCTTTTAATGGCATAGAATGCTCTTCTTGCTTTGTCTCTCAGCTCATTCACAGCCATGTGAAAGCTACCTGTGTTGCTGATATTTAGTCCTAGATATGTGTAGTTTTTGGTGTGTTCTAATAGAATTGTGTCCAAATAGAATTTATATTTGTCATCCTTATTTCCGGACCTTTTTTGGAATATCATTATATTTGTTTTTTTTAGGTTAACGGTCAGAGCCCAAGTCTGACAGAACCTGTGAAGATGATCTAGGTGTTGCTGTAACCCCTCTTTAGTGGGAGACAGCAGCACCAGGTCATCTGCGTACAGCAGACACTTGATTTCAGTGTTGTGTAGGGTGATACCAGGTGCTGCCGATTCTTCTAATGTTTTTGCCAATTCATTAATGTAGATGTTAAATAATGTTGGACTTATTGGGCAGCCCTGTTTCACTCCCCGCCCCTGAGAGAAGAAGTCTGTTTGCTTGTTGCCAATTTTAACCGCACATTTGTTTTTAGTGTACATTGATTTAATAAAATCATATGTTTTCCCTCCAATACCACTTTCTATTAGTTTATAAAAAAGACCTTCGTGCCAAATTGAATCAAATGCTTTCTTGAAATCTACAAAACACGAGTAGATTTTGCCTTTGTTTTGGTTAACTTGTTTATCAATTAGAGTGTGGAGGGTGTAAATGTGGTCAGTTGTACGATAATTTTTTAGAAATCCAATCTGGCTTCTGCTCAGGACGTTGTGTTCGTCAAGGAAATGATGTAGTCTGCTATTTATAATACTGCAGAGAATTTTCCCCAAGTTGCTGTTAACGCATATTCCTCTGTAATTATTTGGGTCAAATTTGTCTCCATTTTTATAGATTGGTGTGATCAGTCCCTGGTTCCAAATATCGGGGAAAATACCTGCAGTGAGGATAATGTTGAAGAGTTTGAGTATAGCCAATTTGAATTTGTGGTCTGTATATTTGATCATTTCATTTAAGATCCCATCAGCACCACAGGCCTTTTTGGGTTGGAGATTGCATATTTTTTCCAATAATTCTTCTTCTGTAATTGGGGTATCCACAGGATTCTGATAGTCTTTGACTGCTAATTCAAGGATTTGTAATTTTTCTTGTATATCCTTTTGTTCTGGGCTCTTTGTTATATTGCTGTAGAGGTTTGCAAAGTGATTTCTCCACATATCCCCATTTTGGATAGCCAACTCCTCATGATGAGGTTTGTTTAATTTATTCCAATTCTCCCAGAAGTGGTTTGATTCTATGGATTCCTCAATTCCATCCAGCTGATTTCTAATGTGCTGTTCCTTTTTTGTTCTTAGGGTGCGTTTGTATTGCTTCAGTGTTTCCCCATATTGAAGGCGTATATTTTTGTTGTCTGGTTCTCTGTGTTTTTGATTAGATATATTTCTCAATGACTTTCTTAGATTTTTGCAATCATTATCAAACCATTTTTCATTATCTGTTATTTTTGGTTTGCTCTTATGCTTCTTTAGATTAGCCAAGGAGGCTAATTTGTCAAATATAAAGTTTATGTTCCTAACGGCCAAATTTACACCTTCATTGCTGAAGGAGAATGTTAAGGCTAAAAAGTTGTCCAGGAGAGATTGTATTTTTTGGCTACTAATTGCTTTTTGGTAGATGTCTGTACTGTTTGCACTCCATCTATAGGCTTGTTTAGTACCATGTAGTTTATTGGGCCATGATGCTTCTTGGTTGGGTTCTGCTCTTCTCAGATACACTGTGATTTTACTGTGGTCTGAGAGAGGTGTTAGTGGGCTGACTGTGAAGGCTCTGAGAGATTCTGGGTTTAGGTCGGTGAGGAAGTAGTCTACAGTGCTGCTGCCAAGGGATGAGCTGTATGTGTACCTACCAAAAGAGTCTCCTCTCAGCCTGCCATTGACTATGTACAGACCCAGTGTTCGACAGAGCCTCAGGAGCTGTAATCCATTTTTGTTTTTCACTTTGTCATAGTTGTTTCTGTGGGGGTATGTGGGGAGGGAAAGGTTATTGCTTCCTGGTAGGTGTTTATCCCCATGACTGTTAATAGTGTCTTGTTCTTCTGCTATTCTAGCATTCAGGTCTCCACAGACCAGTACGTTGCCTTGGGCCTGAAAGTGACTAATCTCTCCCTCTAGAATGGAGAAGCTCTCTTCGTTGAAGTAGGGTGACTCTGAGGGGGGAATGTATGTGGCACAGAGGAAGACGTTTTTATCTGTCAAGATAGCCTCCTTGTTGATTTTTAACCAGATAAAGAATTCTCCTGTTTTGATCAATTCGATTGAATTAATTAGTTCAGATTTATACCATATTAGCATTCCCCCTGAGTCTCTGCCCTGTTTGATTCCTTTTAATTTAGTGGATGGTATGATTATCTCCCTATAACCTAGTGGACAGCCAGTGGAAACATCACCTCTGCACCATGTTTCCTGTAGTACTACAATATCAACATCATCAATTTCTTTCAGGAAGTCTGGGTTTCTGCTCTTTAGCCCAAAAGCAGAGGACTTCAATCCTTGTATATTCCAACATGCAACGTAAAAAGACTTCATAACTTTTTTTTTCTCTTTTCCTTACCTTTCAAAATGAGACAAACACTCACAATCCAAGAAGAACCATTAAAATAGGATTTTTCAATTAAAGTAAACTCTTATTTTGCAAATGTGATTTGTTTATCATTTAAGATAGAATTTGTGTCATGCCACTTGGGTGGATGTAGTGTGAGAATGGTGGAGTTCTTGTGCTCATCTTACCATGACCCTCGGCCCATCACATGTGAGCATAGTAGACTCAGCATTTGTTTAATGTCACTCATTTGGTTGGTGGGGGCTGGGCCAGTTGCTCCTCTCACAGCCTGTGCGTAGCTCTGCCTGCTGGGCTGTGGCTCCTCCAGGTGTGGGTCTGCGGTGGGGAGGAGGGGGGTGGTAGGCCTCATCTGGGTGGCTCTGAAGCTGGGCTGGGGTGGTCTGTGCTGCGCTGGCTGTGGTGGGCATTGAGGTTGGTGGTGCTGTGGTCGTGGCTGGGGGGTCCAGGGTGCTGGTCCGGGATGTTGTCTCGGTGATCTCGGCGGGGTGGAGATTGCTCCGCTGTTCCTGGGTGGAGAGGTCGGGCTGCGGTTTAGAGCGACGTCCTTGAGAGTCTTGGCAAGGATGGGGACTGTCTCCCTGTACAGGTGAACATGGTCATAGAGACAGTCCAGATCGAGGGATCTCTCTCTGTCTCTCTCTCTCTCTCTCTCTCTCTCTCTCAATTTCAATTCAATTCAATTCAAGGGGCTTTATTGGCATGGGAAACATGTGTTAACATTGCCAAAGCAAGTGAGGTAGATAATACACAAAAGTGAAATAAACGATACAAATTAACAGTAAACATTACACATACAGAAGTTTCAAAACAAGAAAGACATTACAAATGTCATATTATATATATACAGTGTTGTAACAATGTACAAATGGTTAAAGCACACAAGTTAAAATAAATAAGCATAAATATGGGTTGTATTTACAATGGTGTTTGTTCTTCACTGGTTGCCCTTTTCTTGTGGCAACAGGTCACAAATCTTGCTGCTGTGATGGCACACTGTGGAATTTCACCCAGTAGATATGGGAGTTTATCAAAATTGGATTTGTTTTCAAATTCTTTGTGGATCTGTGTAATCTGAGGGAAATATGTCTCTCTAATATGGTCATACATTGGGCAGGAGGTTAGGAAGTGCAGCTCAGTTTCCACCTCATTTTGTGGGCAGTGTGCACATAGCCTGTCTTCTCTTGAGAGCCATGTCTGCCTACGGCGGCCTTTCTCAATAGCAAGGCTATGCTCACTGAGTCTGTACATAGTCAAAGCTTTCCTTAAGTTTGGGTCAGTCACAGTGGTCAGGTATTCTGCCACTGTGTACTCTCTGTTTAGGGCCAAATAGCATTCTAGTTTGCTCTGTTTTTTTGTTAATTCTTTCCAATGTGTCAAGTAATTATCTTTTTGTTTTCTCATGATTTGGTTGGGTCTAATTGTGCTGTTGTCCTGGGGCTCTGTGGGGTGTGTTTGTGTTTGTGAACAGAGCCCTAGGACCAGCTTGCTTAGGGGACTCTTCTCCAGGTTCATCTCTCTGTAGGTGATGGCTTTGTTATGGAAGGTTTGGGAATCGCTTCCTTTTAGGTGGTTGTAGAATTTAACGGCTCTTTTCTGGATTTTGATAATTAGTGGGTATCGGCCTAATTCTGCTCTGCATGCATTATTTGGTGTTCTACGTTGTACACGGAGGATATTTTTGCAGAATTCTGCATGCAGAGTCTCAATTTGGTGTTTGTCCCATTTTGTGAAATCTTGGTTGGTGAGCGGACCCCAGACCTCACAACCATAAAGGGCAATGGGCTCTATGACTGATTCAAGTATTTTTAGCCAGATCCTAATTGGTATGTTGAGATTTATGTTCCTTTTGATGGCATAGAAGGCCCTTCTTGCCTTGTCTCTCAGATCGTTCACAGCTTTGTGGAAGTTACCTGTGGTGCTGATGTTTAGGCCGAGGTATGTATAGTTTTTTTGTGTGCTCTAGGGCAACGGTGTCTAGATGGAATTTGTGGTCCTGGTGACTGGACCTTTTTTGGAACACCATTATTTTGGTCTTACTGAGATTTACTGTCAGGGCCCAGGTCTGACAGAATCTGTGCAGAAGATCTAGGTGCTGCTGTAGGCCCTCCTTGGTTGGTGACAGAAGCACCAGATCATCAGCAAACAGTAGACATTTGACTTCAGATTCTAGTAGGGTGAGACCGGGTGCTGCAGACTGTTCTAGTGCCCGCGCCAATTCGTTGATATATATGTTGAAGAGGGTGGGGCTTAAGCTGCATCCCTGTCTCACCCCACGACCCTGTGTGAAGAAATGTGAAAATCTCTCTCTCTCTCTCTCTCTCTCTCTCTCTCTCTCTCTCGTCAAGGAGTGGCCCATTTACAGGCACTGTCTTGTCATTGGCACACACTGGCACGCAGACACATCCCCCTGCCCTAAGCACCCACTATGAATGACTCAATTGTAAGATAAGACTATACTATACTAATACAACTTGTAGTGAACAATCATATACTCTAGTTCAGCTGAAATTCCAGACTAATTGTCAAAAAAGAAAGCAGGCAAGAAAATGCAGAAACATTTAGATTAGGATGCATTGGTAAATGGTAGGAATTGATGATGCTAGTGGTCCAATCCTGCGTGGGTTTGTAAGTGGTTAACGGCTGGTTTTAGAAGGTAGCATATTGCTAAGGGTGAGAGAGAAAGAGAGAGAGAATAAGAGAAAGAGAGAGAGTAAGAGAAAGAGAGAGAGAGAGTAAGAGAAAGAGAGAGTAAGAGAAAGAGAGAAAGAGAGAGAGAGAGAAAGAGAGAGAGAGAAAGAGAGAGAGTAAGAGAGAGAAAGAGATAGAGTGAGTGAGAGAGAGAGCGAGCGAGAAAGAGAGCGAGCGAAAGAGAGCGAGAAAGAGAGAGAGAGTTAGAGAAAGAGAGCGAGAAAGAGAGCGAGAGAGAGTAAGAGAAAGAGGGCGAGAAAGAGAGAGAGTAAGAGAAAGAGAGCGAGAGAGAGAGAGAGTAAGAGAGTGAGAGAGAGAGAGAGAGTAAGAGAGAGAGAGACAGAGTATGAGAAAGAGAGAGAGAGTGAGAGAGAGAGAGAGAGAGAGAGAGAGAGAGAGAGAGAGAGAGAGAGAGAGAGAGAGAGAGAGAGAGAGAGAGAAAAGGTGGGGCTTTATTGGCATGTCATGGCTGGATGCGGGTGATTTGTGATTCGTCAGCCCGGGGACCCTTTTTGTGTGACAGCGCTTTGTCACATGACCTCCCTCCAAAAATGATGACCCCTATCGCCCTCTCACCTCTTTCAGCTTATAAGCCAATAGTGTTCCTCAGAGCAGCTCTCACAGGGGCAGATGGCTGTCTAATGAAGGAAGCCACACACACACACACACACACACACACACACACACACACACACACACACACACACACACACACACACACACACACACACACACACACACAGCAGCATACAGACTGCAAATATAATGATTATTATGATTAAACAGCACTATCACAAATGCTCGTCAACAGTACAGTAATTTAAAGGTAAAGAAATCTACATTGTTTTGGTGGTGTTTAAGTGTTTAAGATATGATGCTTCGCAGTGAGGTCTTTTTAACACTGATCTAATCATCTAATGTTTACATAGCCAAATACCTGACTGATACAAAATGGAACATTTGAATAGGAATGGCCTATTAGGCTTCATTTGATGTGTGATGGGCTTAGGCAAGTGTGTGTTTGTGTTCTGTTGGAGGAGATTAGCATGAGCTCACTGCCTACTAATTTCCATCCCCATCTGCCTGTCTCCCACGGTGACGGAGGCTCGCCACTCCCCGCCTCCACTCCACTCCACACACACACACACACACACACACACACACACACACACACACACACACACACACACACACACACACACACACACACACACACACACACACACACACACACACACACACACACACACACACACACACACACACACAGATTATTAGAGGGCTTGCAAATTTCACCAATCACTGAATTAAACAGTCAAATCATCGCAATATTATCATATGAAACGGACCCATCACCACATTACAAGAAAAAGGTTAGCAATTTCAACTAATCACCGCACATTTACAGCATAGTATAATTCAATCAAGCCACAATCTAACCACTAGCGGCAGGTAGCCTAGTGGTTAGAGCATTGGGCTGAATCGAATCCTAGAGTTGACAAGGTAAAAATCTGTCGATCTGCCCCTGAACCAGACAGTTAACCCACTGTTAAGCCGTCATTGTAAATAAGAATTTGTTCTTAACTGACTTGCCTGGATAAAAAAAAATATCAGGGTATTTTTCGCGATAAATTGGACAAGATCATTGGGGGAAGGAAATACTGAAGAGGGGTCATGCGAGCTTAGCTGCAGCCGTGTCGAAGGGCAGCTCCCATGGGCTCTGGGAGCTGTTCTGTGGAGGGCATCAGCTGGGACACTTGTCCCAAGCTGCCGAGTCAAATGACAACTAGAGTTCTCGACTGCTCATGGTCGGAGCCCTCCTGCCTCCTACTACCTCTGTTTTGCTTTTCTCTTCCTAGAGCTTCACTTCTGTCAGTTGTCACCTCAGTCATGGAAAGCTTGCCGTCAATGTGACTTCAGCCGTTGTTTTGGCAGTCTTGTGTAGGGCTCATGAAGTAGATATCATTCTTGTCATTCTTGTTGACTGCCCAGCACCCAAAGGGTCTGCAACTGTAGTACTTCACACTTCGTGGCAGTCCTGTCCAAGGAAAGGGTGAGTCTGGACCCTTGAAGCTAGGCTAAGACCCTTGTGCCTAGCTAAAGTGCCAAGAAGGGATAGGCCTAAATGCAACGAGTTGGAGTAGATTGACACTGTAGCACCATTAACGTTCATTTAATCTTACTGTATATATATTATAGAATATCTTATAGAGACACGATGTAGCCAGCTACAATGTAGCATACCCTCCCTTTTGTTATAAAATAAAAAGGAAAGCAACATTTCCTCAGAAACTTTGAATGTGTGGCTGTTTACTTTTGGCCAGTGCGGGAACTGTGTGGCGTCTCTTGTGTGGAGAGAGAGGGCAGGGCAGAGATATCAATCAGTAAACGTCTGTGATCTTTGCTTTGTTTAGTCTACTGACTCACTGCGATGTCTGCCTGCTCACTGCCTGGGTTAATCTTGCACAAGATGAATCCGATTGGAGATGGACTTAATTGCCCTATCGATCCAACAAAGCACTTGTTCTGAACTTTGACCTGCGACTATGAATCACCACAGCTGATGCATATTCCTGTCTGAAATCCAAGCCTACTCAGTTATAACCCTAGTATAGGCTACTATCCACTCTAGTTGTCAACTTATTGGATGTAAAAGGTCATCAACGTAAGGGAATTGGGAGGGTAGTGTGTCATCAACGTAAGGGAATTGGGAGGGTAGTTTGTCATCAACGTAAGGGAATTGGGAGGGTAGTTTGTCATCAACGTAAGGGAATTGGGAGGGTAGTGTGTCATCAACGTAAGGGAATTGGGAGGGTAGTGTGTCATCAACGTAAGGGAATTGGGAGGGTAGTGTGTCATCAACGTAAGGGAATTGGGAGGGTAGTGTGTCATCAACGTAAGGGAATTGGGAGGGTAGTGTGTCATCAACGTAAGGGAATTGGGAGGGTAGTGTGTCATCAACGTAAGGGAATTGGGAGGGTAGTTTGTCATCAACGTAAGGGAATTGGGAGGGTAGTTTGTCATCAACGTAAGGGAATTGGGAGGGTAGTTTGTCATCAACGTAAGGGAATTGGGGGGGTAGTTTGTCATCAACGTAAGGGAATTGGGAGGGTAATGTGTCATCAACGTAAGGGAATTGCTTAATTTTTTCACCCAACTTTTAACCTAAATCCAATGTCATGGTGATATTTTTTGTTGATTTCATGTTAAATGCACGTTAGTTGACAACTCAACCAAACGTAAACATAGATGTTGAACTGACGTCTGTGACCAGTGGGGAGTTGCAGTTAGAAGGGGGTTAGAGGAGAGAGAGAGAGAGAGAGAGAGAGAGAGAGGGAGAGGGAGAGGGAGAGGGAGAGAGAGAGAGAGAGAGAGAGAGAGAGAGAGAGAGAGAGAGAGAGAGAGAGAGAGAGAGAGAGAGATAGATAGATAGATAGATAGATAGATAGATAGATAGATAGATAGATAGATAGATAGAGAGAGAGAAGGGGGTTAGAGGACAGAGCAAGAGAGAGAGAGTTAGAAGGGGGTTAGGGGAGGGAGAGAGAGAGAGAGAGAGAGAGAGAGAGAGAGAGAGAGAGAGAGAGAGAGAGAGAGGTGGGGGGTTAGAGGTGAGAGCTAAAGAGAGAAGGGTGGTATTGTGCTGTTGGTGGCTCACCCAGGGGATCAGAGATCAAACCCA
>NC_092113.1:37505874-37570874 GCF_045679555.1 Salvelinus alpinus
TCACTGTCACTCTTCCCCCTTCCTGGCAGCTGCTAGTCTGTGGTGTCTCACTGTCTCTCTTCCCCCTTCCTGGCAGCTGCTAGTCTGTGGTGTCTCACTGTCTCTCTTCCCCCTTCCTGGCAGCTGCTAGTCTGTGGTGTCTCACTGTCTCTCTTCCCCCTTCCTGGCAGCTGCTAGTCTGTGGTGTCTCACTGTCACTCTTCCCCCTTCCTGGCAGCTGCTAGTCTGTGGTGTCTCACTGTCACTCTTCCCCCTTCCTGGCAGCTAATAGTCTGTGCTGTCTCACTGTCTCTCTTCCCCCTTCCTGGCAGCTGCTAGTCTGTGGTGTCTCACTGTCACTCTTCTTCCTTCCTGGCAGCTGCTAGTCTGTGCTGTCTCACTGTCACTCTTCCCCCTTCCTGGCAGCTGCTAGTCTGTGGTGTCTCACTGTCTCTCTTCCCCCTTCCTGGCAGCTAATAGTCTGTGCTGTCTCACTGTCTCTCTTCCCCCTTCCTGGCAGCTGCTAGTCTGTGCTGTCTCACTGTCACTCTTCTTCCTTCCTGGCAGCTGCTAGTCTGTGGTGTCTCACTGTCTCTCTTCCCCCTTCCTGGCAGCTAATAGTCTGTGCTGTCTCACTGTCTCTCTTCCCCCTTCCTGGCAGCTGCTAGTCTGTGCTGTCTCACTGTCACTCTTCTTCCTTCCTGGCAGCTGCTAGTCTGTGGTGTCTCACTGTCTCTCTTCCCCCTTCCTGGCAGCTGCTAGTCTGTGGTGTCTCACTGTCACTCTTCTTCCTTCCTGGCAGCTGCTAGTCTGTGGTGTCTCACTGTCACTCTTCTCCCTTCCTGGCAGCTAATAGTCTGTGCTGTCTCACTGTCTCTCTTCCCCCTTCCTGGCAGCTGCTAGTCTGTGGTGTCTCACTGTCTCTCTTCCCACTTCCTGGCAGCTGCTAGTCTGTGGTGTCTCACTGTCACTCTTCCCCCTTCCTGGCAGCTAATAGTCTGTGCTGTCTCACTGTCTCTTTTCCCCCTTCCTGGCTGCTGCTAGTCTGTGGTGTCTCACTGTCACTCTTCCCCCTTCCTGGCAGCTGCTAGTCTGTGGTGTCTCACTGTCACTCTTCCCCCTTCCTGGCAGCTAATAGTCTGTGCTGTCTCACTGTCTCTCTTCCCCCTTCCTGGCAGCTGCTAGTCTGTGGTGTCTCACTGTCTCTCTTCCCACTTCCTGGCAGCTGCTAGTCTGTGGTGTCTCACTGTCACTCTTCCCCCTTCCTGGCAGCTAATAGTCTGTGCTGTCTCACTGTCTCTTTTCCCCCTTCCTGGCAGCTGCTAGTCTGTGGTGTCTCACTGTTTCTCTTTCCCCTTCCTGGCAGCTGCTAGTCTGTGGTGTCTCACTGTCTCTCTTCCCCCTTCCTGGCAGCTGCTAGTCTGTGGTGTCTCACTGTCTCTCTTCCCCCTTCCTGGCAGCTGCTAGTCTGTGGTGTCTCACTGTCACTCTTCCCCCTTCCTGGCAGCTGCTAGTCTGTGGTGTCTCACTGTCACTCTTCCCCCTTCCTGGCAGCTGCTAGTCTGTGGTGTCTCACTGTCTCTCTTCCCCCTTCCTGGCAGCTGCTAGTCTGTGGTGTCTCACTGTCTCTCTTTCCCCTGCCTGGCAGCTGCTAGTCTGTGGTGTCTCACTGTCACTCTTCCCCCTTCCTGGCAGCTGCTAGTCTAAGGTGTCACTCTTCCCCCTTCCTGGCAGCGGGGGAACGGAGATGCTGGTTTTGATGTAACACCACAGCGATTTCCTGTGCGACTGTGACACACCCAGGGTTGTTGTGACTCTGCTTTTGACTGTCACTCGGGGAGTGTCACCTCTCCTGCATTTCATCAACTGTCTTCAACTGTCTACCAGCTACTCCAAACTTGGTGTGTTCCCAGGCAAGCTGGATTGTGAGTAAAGCATAGGCCTATCACACATCTCTAGACTACAGGACATAGTACTAGAGGACTCAATCGTTCATTGAATGTTACCCAGATATTATTGTTCCTCAATTTGCCCCTCCTCTTGTTTCTCTCATTTCCCCCACCTTTCCCCCCTCCCTTCTCTCTCATTCCCTCTCTTTTTCTCTCTCTCTCTCTCTCTCTCTCTCTCTCTCTCTCTCTCTCTCTCTCTCTCTCTCTCTCTCTCTCTCTCTCTCTCTCTCTCTCTCTCTCTCTCTCTCTCTCTCTCTCTCTCTCTCTCTCTCTCTCTACCCCATTCCCCCTCTCCTCCCTGTTGATACTTGGCCACTCTGAGCCCTTGTGATCTTGCCTTTGTGCTAAGACTCTCCCTCCCAGGGTTCAACTCATTTGGATCAAAATGTCCGGGGCTGAGGTGGAAAGGGCCAGCATGTGCTGGTCACCCCGGCTTGTTTGAGGCTGCCCAGCACCCTGCTTGAACTGAATCACCTTTGTGCCTGGCCTCACAAAGATAGCCCTCCCATAACAAAACAAACATCAGGGTTTTTAGCCAGGGTGCCTGCCTGTGCAGCAGGACTGTCAAAGTTACACATAAAACTGTAAATAGTAAGAAGTTGCTGGAGAAAAGACTGTGTCAGTTTTCCCATCATGGCCTACTAAGTCATGATGACCAAGCAACAGGTCAAATGAGGCTTGCTCTTGAGAGGGAGCCGAGGCTAAGAACACCCTCTTCCATGTCTGTTTTTTAACGAGGCATTATTTACTCAGTGTGTGTGCGTCTGTCTGCGCACGAGTGTGGGCCTGTGTGTAGACAGTGGCGCTGTCTGGTGAGCTTTGAACCCTTGCTCGTGGCTTTGGCCAGGTCTACAGTAGTAAACAGGACGTAGATAAATGTTTATTTAGCCTTCGATAACCACACCGTAGAGAACTGCGGGCCCCGACAGAGATCATTGCCGCGCAGTTGGCATTTGTCATGCTGCGGACAGCGGGCGGTCAAACAGACAATTTTGTGATAAAAATATTTTTTGGGGTCCGGCAGATTATTTGCAAACGGTCGTCTTTCTGCTAAGTATGTGTTATCCAACCTATTGTATTAAAAACACCTCTCTGTCACCGCGCCGCATCACTCACACACTCAGCACTCTGTTCTCCAAGTTCAGTAGCCTACCTCTTCTCTCCTAGTTGGGCGTGCCAGATCAAGTGCCCCTAAACGTGTGAAATAGAGTAGGCTGCCTATGCACCGGCGGAGAATCACATGGTCATTTTCAAGGAAATTGACAAAAAATATGATTCGTTTACTACAGTGTCTGCTATTAAATATTGATAGGCCTAAGGGAAAGAAGGGGAGGGTGCTCAACCAATGTGAGTCGAGGTGCAATCAATGGTGAACTAGTGTTGCACCTTTTCAATAAATATTGATGACGCATTTATTTGTCTCGGCATGCTAATCGTCCCGATCTTGAAAGGTAGGCTGTATCCTATAAGGTAGGCTGTATCCTATAAGGAAGGCTGTATCCTATAAGGTAGGCTGTATCCTATAAGGTAGGCTGTATCTTATAAGGTAGGCTGTATCCTATAAGGTAGGCTGTATCCTAAAAGGTAGGCTGTGTCCTATAAGGAAGGCTGTATCCTAAAAGGTAGGCTGTATCCTAAAAGGTAGGCTGTATCCTAAAAGGTAGGCTGTATCCTATAAGGTAGGCTGTATCCTATAAGGTAGGCTGTATCCTATAAGGTAGGCTGTATCCTAAAAGGTAGGCTGTATCCTATAAGGTAGGCTGTATCCTAAAATGTAGGCTGTATCCTAAAATGAAGGCTGTATCCTATAAGGTAGGCTGTATCCTATAAGGTAGGCTGTATCCTATAAGGTAGTCTGTATCCTATACGGTAGGCTGTATCCTAAAAGGTAGGCTGTATCCTATAAGGTAGGCTGTATCCTAAAAGGTAGGCTGTATCCTAAAATGAAGGCTGTATCCTATAAGGTAGGCTGTATCCTATAAGGTAGGCTGTATCCTATAAGGAAGGCTGTATCCTATAAGGTAGGCTGTATCCTAAAAGGTAGGCTGTATCCTAAAAGGTAGGCTGTATCCTATAAGGTAGGCTGTATCCTATAAGGTAGGCTGTATCCTATAAGGTAGGCTGTATCCTATAAGGTAGGCTGTATCCTATAAGGTAGGCTGTATCCTAAAAGGTAGGCTGTATCCTATAAGGTAGGCTGTATCCTATAAGGTAGGCTGTATCCTATAAGGTAGGCTGTATCCTAAAAGGTAGGCTGTATCCTATAAGGTAGGCTGTATCCTAAAAGGTAGGCTGTATCCTATAAGGTAGGCTGTATCCTATAAGGTAGGCTGTATCCTAAAAGGTAGGCTGTATCCTATAAGGTAGGCTGTATCCTATAAGGTAGGCTGTATCCTATAAGGTAGGCTGTATCCTATAAGGAAGGCTGTATCCTATAAGGTAGGCTGTATCCTAAAAGGTAGGCTGTATCCTAAAAGGTAGGCTGTATCCTATAAGGTAGGCTGTATCCTATAAGGTAGGCTGTATCCTATAAGGTAGGCTGTATCCTATAAGGTAGGCTGTATCCTATAAGGTAGGCTGTATCCTATAAGGTAGGCTGTATCCTATAAGGTAGGCTGTATCCTAAAAGGTAGGCTGTATCCTATAAGGTAGGCTGTATCCTATAAGGTAGGCTGTATCCTATAAGGTAGGCTGTATCCTAAAAGGTAGGCTGTATCCTATAAGGTAGGCTGTATCCTAAAAGGTAGGCTGTATCCTATAAGGTAGGCTGTATCCTATAAGGTAGGCTGTATCCTAAAAGGTAGGCTGTATCCTATAAGGTAGGCTGTATCCTATAAGGTAGGCTGTATCCTATAAGGTAGGCTGTATCCTAAAAGGTAGGCTGTATCCTATAAGGAAGGCTGTATCCTATATGCAAAAGGTAGTGTCCACTCATCATTCCTGTTGCTTCAAGTTCAGTAGCCATACCTCTCCTCTCCTAGTGTGCCACATCAGGTGCGCTTGTCGAGGAACCTATATGTACGGGCGGAGAAGCACAAGGCAGTTATCTTTCCAAGAAAAAATTAACTTCCTAAAATATGATCAGGCTATAGTTTACTACATTACCTTGAAATAAATGTTTATCACTCTATATTTGTCCGTCTGAAAATCGGTAGGCTATATACAAGATACAGATACTTTACGGCCACGCAACCAAGGCTGGTGGTGTGTGTTTATGGTACAGCATGGTAACTCTGACGTGACGAATATACATACATATATACACTCCCAGCCTCACCTCATACAACAAACATTCACCCACATTCATTTAAATGTATACAGGGTTTACATTCACGACTGTACGGATGTGTTCCAAGCAGCTCGAATAACATCATCAAAATTCATCCAAATAAATATCAACAATGCATAAAGTCCATAAAGTGCTGTGTCCCTGGAGTAGCCATAGGGAGTTCAATGTTCTGACTGCTTTTTTTTTTTTTTTACGTTCAGTTTTTTGGGGGTCAATGACCTGTAGCGCATTACCAGAGGGGAGGGGCTGAAAGAGGTAATTGACTAGATGGGATATTCAAAACGTTGCTCGAGAGAAAGTGCAAGTGTCCGCTCTCTCTCTCTCCATCTTCGCTCTCTTCAAACGACGTCTAGTCTGTTGGCTGGTATAGCCCAGTAATACAGATAGCTTAATATAATGGGCCACGCGAGAATCTGTGGTAATTTAACCTATTTCTTAGGTTATTTTTGCCCATTTTGATATTGCCTTTAGGGTGCAAAATTGCTGGGACCATGGCTGGCAAGCGAGCTGCATCACATACGCCTAATATAGCATTTTAGGAACTGCGGTTGTGTTCAGGACCAGTTCTTGCGGGAGCGGGCGGGAGTCAGACAGAAAGCCAACAGGTGCGGTATGAAAGAAAAGCTATGAGTGCGGTTGGGAGCGGGAGGGAAAACATCTACACACAGTCTCTGGTACAGGAGGGGCGTCTGGTAATAATGACTATGTGTAACATTGTCCAATCACTCAAACTCCCTTTCAGCCTTATAGTTATAATTGCAAAACCTTCCATAAGCCTATATACGTACAATGATATTGATGACATTGATGACAGTTAGGCTATATATACAAGGCTATATGTACAAGGCTATATATACAAGGCTATATATACAAGGCTATATTACAAGGCTATATACACAAGGCTATATACAAGGCTATATACACAAGGCTATATACACAAGGCTATATATACACGGCTATATAGAAGGCTATATATACAAGGCTATATATACAAGGCTATATTACAAGGCTATATACACAAGGCTATATACAAGGCTATATACACAAGGCTATATACACAAGGCTATATATACACGGCTATATAGAAGGCTATATATACAAGGTTATATAGAAGGCTATACACAAGGCTATATACACAAGGCTATATATACAAGGCTATATACAAGGCTATATATACAAGGCTATATACAAGGCTATATACACGGCTATATACAAGGCTATATACAAGGCTATATACACGGCTATATACAAGGCTATATACACAAGGCTATATATACAAGGCTATATATACAAGGCTATATAGAAGGCTATATACAAGGCTATATACACAAGGCTATATATACAAGGCTATATACAAGGCTATATATACAAGGCTATATATACAAGGCTATATACAAGGCTATATATACAAGGCTATATACAAGGCTATATATATACAAGGCTATATACAAGGCTATATACAGGTTATATACACAAGGCTATATACAAGGCTATATACACAAGGCTATATATATACGGCTATATATACAAGGCTATATACAAGGCTATATACACAAGGCTATATATACAAGGCTATATACACGGCTATATACAAGGCTATATACAAGGCTATATACACAAGGCTATATACAAGGCTATATATACAAGGCTATATAGAAGGCTATATACAAGGCTATATACACAAGGCTATATATACAAGGCTATATACAAGGCTATATATACAAGGCTATATATACAAGGCTATATACAAGGCTATATATACAAGGCTATATACAAGGCTATATATACAAGGCTATATACAAGGCTATATACAAGGCTATATATACAAGGCTATATACAGGTTATATACACAAGGCTATATATACAAGGCTATATATACAAGGCTATATACAGGTTATATACACAAGGCTATATACAAGGCTATATACACAAGGCTATATATATATGGCTATATATACAAGGCTATATACAAGGCTATTTATACAAGGCTATATATACGGCTATATACACAAGGCTATATACACAAGGCTATATACAGGTTATATACACAAGGCTATATATACAAGGCTATATATACAAGGCTATATACAGGTTATATACACAAGGCTATATACAAGGCTATATACACAAGGCTATATATACAAGGCTATATATACAAGGCTATATACACAAGGCTATATATACAAGGCTATATACACAAGGCTATATACAGGTTATATACACAAGGCTATATATACAAGGCTATATATACAAGGCTATATACAGGTTATATACACAAGGCTATATACAAGGCTATATACACAAGGCTATATATATACGGCTATATATACAAGGCTATATACAAGGCTATTTATACAAGGCTATATATACGGCTATATACACAAGGCTATATACACAAGGCTATATACAGGTTATATACACAAGGCTATATATACAAGGCTATATATACAAGGCTATATACAGGTTATATACACAAGGCTATATACAAGGCTATATACACAAGGCTATATATACAAGGCTATATATACAAGGCTATATACACAAGGCTATATATACAAGGCTATATACACAAGGCTATATACAGGTTATATACACAAGGCTATATATACAAGGCTATATATACAAGGCTATATACAGGTTATATACACAAGGCTATATACAAGGCTATATACACAAGGCTATATATATACGACTATATATACAAGGCTATATACACAAGGCTATATATACAAGGTTATATACACAAGGCTATATATACAAGGCTATATACACAAGGCTATATACAGGTTATATACACAAGGCTATATATACAAGGCTATATACACAAGGCTATATATACAAGGCTATATACAGGTTATATACACAAGGCTATATATACAAGGCTATATATACAAGGCTATATACAGGTTATATACACAAGGCTATATACAAGGCTATATACACAAGGCTATATATTCAAGGCTATATACACAAGGCTATATATACAAGGCTATATACAGGTTATATACACAAGGCTATATATACAAGGCTATATATACAAGGCTATATACAGGTTATATACACAAGGCTATATACAAGGCTATATACACAAGGCTATATATATACGGCTATATATACAAGGCTATATACACAAGGCTATATACACAAGGCTATATATACGGCTATATATATATGGTATTGCTACAATTGAAGGAACTCCCATTGGAAGGGTGCATTTAGGTTTGACCTGAAGTTCAATGACCCAGAGTTCATTATAGAACTATACTGCTGCAGTGCAATAGTGCATCCCAACTGGTAACCTATTCCCTATGTAGTGCACTGCCTTTGACCAGTGCACTATATCCCTATTCCCTATGTAGTGCACTACGTTTGACGAGTTGCCATTTGGGACGCAAACAGTGTCCTCTGCTCAGAGAGAGCTTTCAGTACAGGGCTCCAGGGCAGCGGATCACACCAGCCAGGCTGGCAGAGGATTTCTATTTCAGGCTATTAGTTTGATGGGGTGGTGCAGACAGTCAGACACCTCTATGGAGGATGGGGGAGGGAAGGGGGGATGAGGGAGGGGGAGTGTGCTAATGGATTTAGTTTAACGTGTGTGCCAAGGTGCTAGACAGCGGTAGTCCTCTGTGACAAGCTCCCTCCCTGTCTCTCTCTCTCTCTCTCTCTCTCTCTCTCTCTCTCTCTGTCGCTCTCTCTTTCTTTCTCTCTCTCTCTGTCACTCTCTCTGTTTCTCTCTCTAGCTCACTCTCTTTCTCTCTCTCTCTCTCTCTCTCTCTCTCTCTCTCTCTGAGTGGAGACTGCGCTTAGTGACAGCTCAAGCATTAAGGGGCAGGCAGTCTTGTGTGACAAACTGTACAAACACACTCTCTCTGTGTGTTTCTCTCTCTCTCTCTCTTCCTCTTCCTCTTCCTCTCTCTCTCTCTCTCTGTCTCATACATTCTCTCTCTCTCTGTCTCATACATTCTCTCTCTCTCTCTCTCTCTCTCTCTCTCTCTCTCTCTCTCTCTCTCTCTCTCTCTCTCTCTCTCTCTCTCTCTCTCTCGCTCTCTCTCTCTCTCTCTGTTTCTCTTGTGCTTGGAGAGAGCTGGAGCATTAAGGGAGAGGCAGTAGACTGTGTGTGTGTCTAACGCGCCGCCCCCGCGCACGCTTGGCCCCACATTATCCCAAATGTTGCTGTGATTGGAGCGTTAATGTGGTTGCTAAGCAAATCTGCCCTTCCTGTGTTTATTAAGAATGGTTCAGCAGCTTCCTGGCTGGTGGGTTGGACTGGAGCTGCACACACACACACACACACGCACACGCACACGCACGCACACGCACACGCACACGCACACACACACACACACACACACACATACACTGTACGTAGAGTAAGTGAATGCACACACGAAAGCGAACACACACACACACACACACACACACACACACACACACACACACACACACACACACACACACACACACACACACACACACACACACACACACACACACACACACACACACACACACACACACACACACGGCTACATGCAGGCTGAGCAAGCTGTGTCTGCATGCCTGTCTGTTTTCCCAGGCCTCAGGAAGCAGTCTATCAGTCAGTCTGTCTGTCTGTTTTTGCTGCAGAAGCCCGCCAGGAAGCAGTCTGTCACTCACTCAGTCTGTCTCTGTCTGTGCTGCAGAAGCCCGCCAGGAAGCAGTCTGTCACTCAGTCTGTCTCTGTCTGTGCTGCAGAAGCCTGCCAGGAAGCAGTCTGTCACTCAGTCTGTCTGTCTCTGTCTGTCTGTGCTGCAGAAGCCCGCCAGGAAGCAGTCTGTCAGTCTGTCTGTGCTGCAGAAGCCACGGCCCTCCAGGGAGCACAACAGGAAGCGTGGAGTTTCTCAATGAAATCACCCCAGTAATCATTACATAATATTCACAGGCTAATGCGCTAGTTCCCTTTGCCCATCCCGAAGGGGTGAAGAGAGCCCAGGCTTAGCGTGCTAGCTAAGCTAGCCTATAGATGTAACTGTACCCTGGCTTTGGGCCACAACTGAGTCTATTTTTGGGTGGCCCAGCTGGTGGAACGTCCTCCTCGACTGGAGAGGAAGTTTTCTCTCAGACGACAAGCCCTGGAACGCAAAATGTATCTTAGCGTAGCCTAGCCCTCTCCCGTTAGTTTTCAGCTAGGGTTTCTGTAAGCCGAGCCTGCAGGTGTGGGTCAACTGTCCGTCAGGGAGAGCCAGGGGGTGGAGGGGAAAGGGAAGGGTCAGTTCCTCAAGGCTCTTTAATTAAACAGGCAGACAGAGAGAACAACCCAGGGGCTAGCGTTTAGCGCCTGGCTAGCATTCTGTCAGGAGACCCGAGACGGCCGGTACAGCAATTAGCATAGCCAGAAGCCAAGAGGTGACGTTATGATGCGAGAGGTGGAGAGCAAGATCCACTTTCAAACAAGTTTGTTTAGGATTGTGTGTGTGTGTGTGTGTGTGTGTATGTGTGTGTGTGTGTGTGTGTGTGTGTGTGTGTGTGTGTGTGTGTGTGTGTGTGTGTGTGTGTGTGTGTGTGTGTGTGTGTGTGTGTGTGTGTGTGTGTGCATGTCGTCTACTTTCAGCTTCTCAGTATTGTAGGCTACTTTCCTTACCCTACTTCATACACTGTATTTCTTCCATATGCAGCAATGTACATTAGTCTTCTAGAACACAGGTCTTTTTTGTGTACAGTAGTCTTCTAGAACACAGGTCTTTTTTGTGTACAGTAGTCTTCTAGAACACAGGTCTTTTTTGTGTACAGTAGTCTTCTAGAACACATGTCTTTTTTGTGTACAGTAGTCTTCTAGAACACAGGTCTTTTTTGTGTACAGTAGTCTTCTAGAACACAGGTCTTTTTTGTGTACAGTAGTCTTCTAGAACACAGGTCTTTTTTGTGTACAGTAGTCTTCTAGAACACAGGTCTTTTTTGTGTACAGTAGTCTTCTAGAACACAGGTCTTTTTTGTGTACAGTAGTCTTCTAGAACACATGTCTTTTTTTGTGTACAGTAGTCTTCTAGAACACAGGTCTTTTTTGTGTACAGTAGTCTTCTAGAACAAAGGTCTTTTTTGTGTACAGTAGTCTTCTAGAACACAGGTCTTTTTTGTGTACAGTAGTCTTCTAGAACACAGGTCTTTTTTGTGTACAGTAGTCTTCTAGAACACAGGTCTTTTTTTGTGTACAGTAGTCTTCTAGAACACAGGTCTTTTTTGTGTACAGTAGTCTTCTAGAACACAGGTCTTTTTTGTGTACATTAGTCTTCTAGAACACAGGTCTTTTTTGTGTACAGTAGTCTTCTAGAACACAGGTATTTTTTGTGTACAGTATTCTTCTACTCAGAAGTTTCATAGTTGATATGTAGACTATCCCAGAGCTTCCCATTTCCCTTAGTGCAATGCTCCTACCTGCCTTCATGCAATGCTGCATTCATACAGTTCTATCAAAAACGGCTCGTACAAAAACAACTGGTGCATATATATTTCCATTTGCTTGCACTGCTGGTGACGACACATAAATACACAAAATACACATAGAAACTGATGTCCTCAGGCACGCGCTGTGGGACAGCTTTGTATAACGATGACTCACGTTATGGAGTTATAAGACTACTATCATCACCATCATTAGGATGTTTCTTAAGTGCAGTTTCGAGCCATCTTTATTTGCTTTCCAAACACAAAAGGGCATGAGAGAGAGAGGCGATGGGAACGTGTGAATGGCAGGCCACTGACTAGAGAGCTTTACAGTAGCCCAGTTCTATTTGCGAGGGGGGGGGGGGGGCTTCATTTGTGGCTGCTCTGACCTTATTCTAGTTGTCATCGTGTGTGTGTGAGTAGAGAGCATCTCTCTCCTCTTCCTCTGTCTCTCTCACTCTTCCTCCCTTCCCCACTCCGTAGCTGCATTACAGTGTGCCGTTATGACTCTGCAGCACAGCTCAGTCTAACACACTCCCAGCCTGGCCGAACACGCTCCCCTCAGTAGCACTGAGCTGCTACTTACAGTACAGGCGAACTGGGTGGTGGTGGCGGCATAGCCTATACAGTATATCTACCCTGTAATATGGCAGTACGGATAGAGTCTGTTTTATAGCAATAGACAATATTAGAACCCCCTTTGCCTCCAGAATATAATTCTTCAGGGCATGGATTCTACAAGGTTTTGGGAATGTTCGTTTCTCAATTGGTTTCAAGGGACCTAACGTGTGCCAGGAAAACCTTCTCCACACGAGT
This sequence comes from Salvelinus alpinus, assembly GCF_045679555.1. Lineage (NCBI taxonomy): Eukaryota > Metazoa > Chordata > Actinopteri > Salmoniformes > Salmonidae > Salvelinus > Salvelinus alpinus. The sequence continues at coordinate 37,518,328 of NC_092113.1, forward strand.
ACAGCACCTTCACCAGCCTCTACCAGGCAGGATGGGTCCATGGACTCATGCTGCTTACACCAAATCCTGACTGCCCTCAGTGTGATGCAACAGGAACCGGGATGTACCTCAATGGACTGTAAAGGAAATCACACTACAAACTCTCATGCACTTAAGGAAATTACGAATATTATGGATACATTGGAAGTTGTGGATGTATGGAGGCTTATGTATCCTGACCTAGTGAGATATACATGGTGGAGGCTTATGTATCCTGACCTAGTGAGATATACATGGTGGAGGCTTATATATCCTGACCTAGTGAGATATACATGGTGGAGGCTTATATATCCTGACCTAGTGAGATATACATGGTGGAGGCTTATATATCCTGACCTAGTGAGATATACATGGTGGAGGCTTATATATCCTGACCTAGTGAGATATACATGGTGGAGGCTTATGTATCCTGACCTAGTGAGATATACATGGTGGAGGCTTATATATCCTGACCTAGTGAGATATACATGGTGGAGGCTTATATATCCTGACCTAGTGAGATATACATGGTGGAGGCTCAATCAACCTAGTTGTCTTTTCTACTTACTTATGTCATTTTCGCTGGCACCAAAAGTTAAGAGTGTTGATAGGGGACAGAATGCGCTCGGACCATCAAATAATTGGTTTACACATTTCTCTTAAAGAATGTCCATGAGGGCGAGGATATTGGAAATGTAATCAAAGCCTAGGATGACATTTTGTTTTAACCAAGACAGAATAAAGTATTGCTGACCTTTTCCTAGATAACATAGGTACAACAGATCCCCTTATTGTATGGGATACTTTTAAATGTGCCTTTAGAGGCCATGCAATTCAGTACTCATTAAAAAAAAATATATATATATATATTTTTTTTAGGTCAAAAGACTAGAGGAACTAACAGCACAGTTAGATAGCAATACAAACTGTACCATAGAGGCATAGAATAAGTCAGAGGAAAAACAAAAAGAAATGGAGGAACTTATTCAAGAAAGATTCAGTGTAATATATTATAAAAATAAAGCGAACTAGATGGAATATGTGGAAAAATGCACAGATTTTGGAGGGGGGATCTTCAACATAGAAATGCTACCAAAAATGACGTACAGAAACTTGTTACAAATGATGGTGTCATCCATGATTCACAAAACTATATTTGGAAAGAGGAAGCAAAGTACTTTAAGCATATGTTTTCATTTCTGTCTCTTCCAGCTCCAGTAACTGAAGTTAATTTTAAATATGTTTTTCTATTAATAGTGTCATATTAACAGCTATACAGACATACTAATTTGAAGGCCTAATTACAGAGGAGTAATTTCTAGATTCAATTAAAGTTTTCAAGTCCGGGAAAACCAGTTCAGGCATATCAAATATTTTTCTACGTACTCAAAGGTCCATAATTAACATGTTTTAACCACTCCTTTACAAATGGTAGACTATCAGATACTCAGCAAGAAGGCCTGATTTCACTATGACTACAACAAGACCCAAGTGGTAAATATAAAGATTCAGTCCACCTAAAAAACTGGAGAACCCTTACACTTCAGTGTTGTGATGCCAAAATCCTAGCAAAATGCATAGCGCATAGAAATAAAAAGCTATTCTCGGATATGATTAATCCTAATCAGACAGTTTTTTTTACATGGATGATACATTGGTAATTATTTAAGACAAGTACTGGAAACAATAGAACACTTTGAAAAATCTGTATTCATAGCTGACTTTGAAAAGGCCTTTCATAAAGTACGACTGGAATTTATATATAAATGCCTGGACTATTATTATAATTTTTTATTTAAATCTCTTATACAATGGGTTAAAAATATGTATAGTAACCCTAGGTGTAAAATAGTAAATAATGGCTACTTTTCAGAAAGTTTTAAACTGTCAAGAGGAGTGAAACAAGGTTGTCCACAATCGGCATATGTATTTATTATGGCCATCAAAATGTTAGCTATTAAAATTAGATCCAACAATAATATCAAGGGGCTAGAAATCCATGGCTTAAAAACAAAGGTGTCGTTGTATGGTGATGATTCATGTTTTCTTTTAAATCCATAATTTAGATCCCTCCACAGCTTCATAGAGGATCTACGTACTTTTTCTAACCCCTGGATTAAAACCTAATTATGATAAGTGCACCATATTACGTATGGTGCACATATTACGTAACTTTTACATTACCGCGTAGTTTACCAACAAAATGGCCCGACGGTGAAGTGGACATACTCTGTATTCATATCCGAAAGAAATAAATTATCTCACTATAATACATTTGAATAGAACATTTGCTAAATTAGATATGATTTTGTACCTAATGACATGTTTTTTAAATGATATGACCAAAACATATTCCACTTGATTTGGAACAGGTTTATGAACTGATTTTCAATTTAAATTATTATATGAAATTCTTGCAACCAATAGAATGTTATACAGTGCCTTCAGAAAGTATTCAGACCCCTTTACTTTTTCCACATTTTGTTAGGTTACAGCCTTATTCTAAAATGTATTAAATAGTTTTTTCCCCCTCATCAATCTGCACACATTACCCCATAATGACAAAGCAAAGTCCTGAGCGCTCTGGAGCAGGTTTTCATCAAAGATCTCTCTGTACTTTGCCCCGTTCATCTTTGCCTTGATCCTGACTAGTCTCCCAGGACCTGCCGCTGGAAAACATCCCCACAGCATGATGCTGCCACCACCATGCTTCACCGTAGGGATGGTGCCAGGTTTCCTCCAGACGTGACGCTTGGCATTCAGGCCAAAGAGTTGAATCTTGATTTCATCAGACCAGAGAATATTGTTTCTCATGGTCTGAGTGTCTTTAGGTGCCTTTTGGCAAACTCCAAGCGGGTTGTCATGTGCCTTTTACTGAGGAGTGGCTTTTGTCTGGCCACTCTACCATAAAGGCTTGATTGGTGGAGTACTGCAGAGATGGTTGTCCTTCTGGAAGGTTCTCCCATCTCCACAGAGGAACTCGAGAGCTCTTTCAGAGTGACCGTCAGGTTCTTGGTCACCTCCCTGTCCAAGACCTTTCTCCCCCTATTGCTTAGTTTGGCCGGGCGGCCAGCTCTATGAAAAGTCTTGGTGGTTACAAACTTCTTCCATTTAAGAATGATGCAGGCCATTGTTGTTCTTGGGGACCTTCAATGCTGCAGACATTTTTTGGTACCCTTCCCCAGATCTGTGCCTTGACACAATCCTGTCTCGACCTCATGGCTTGGTTTTTGCTCGGACATGCACTGTCAACTGTGGGACCTTATATAGACAGATGTGTACTCCAATCAAGTTGTAGAAACATCTCAAGGATGATCAATGGTAACAGGATGCACCTGAGCTCAATTTTGAGTCTCATAGCAAAAGGTCTGAGTGCTTATGTAAATAAGTTATTTCTGGTTTTGTTTTGAATAAATTTGCTAAAATTTCAAAAAACTGTTTTCGCTTTGTCATTATGGGGTATTGTGTGTAGATTGCTGAGGATTTATCTTTATTTAATCCAATTTAGAATAAGGCTGTTACGTAACAATATGTGAAGGGGTCAAGGGGTCTGAATACTTTCCGAAGCACATATGGGGGACCTGCTCTGCAGATTTGGCTGTGAAGAGACAGAACCATTAGATCAGTTGTTTTGGCACTGCCCATATGTAGCTTGTTTTTGGTCGCAGGTTCAGGAATGGCTGAACAATGCTGGGTGATTTGAAAAGTCATAGTCAATCGATCAATAATATAATAATACTCTTAGCAAAAATGTTTATCTTTAATTTACGATCTGTAGAAACTATGAGAATAGAAAGGTACAGAACTTTTGTGAAACTTCACATTATAGTGGAAAAATATAAGGCAGCTAGAAAACTGGATGGTTTTCAGAGATAGATGGGATGGGTTGAGGGTAGCTGAAGGGTTGGACTAAAAGCAAAAAAGATAACCATTGTAAAATATACTGTCTGTAAAATGTATGTATTATGTATCAGCTGGAAGTAGAAGCCTTAGTGTTGCTGTTTATTGGTTTGCTCCAATTAGGGGAGGGGTGGTAGGGGTAGGGGAATATGATCAAGGAAAATATATTTCAACAAAAATATACATTATATTTAATATATATATATATATATATACAAACAAATATATAGTTGGGGGATTGTAAATAATGCAGACAACTGCATTGCTAGAAGCCACAATCTATCTGCAATATTAAAGCTGATTTATTTATTTAAAAAATAAATAATAATAAATAAAAATACAGGAACCGGGATTCGTCGGACAACGTTTTTAGACTCCTCCCAGTGTTGGTGATTGGGTGCCCATTGGAGCCGTTTCTTCTTGTTTTTAGCTGATAGGAACCCGGTGTGGTTGTCTGCTGCAATAGCCCATCCGTCTGTTTGTGGCCCGCCTGTTAGCTTGCACGATTCTTGCCATTCTCCTTCGACCGCTCTCATCAACGAGCTGTTTTCGCCAACAGGACTGCCGCTGACTGGATGTTTTTGTTTGTCGCACCATTCTCGGGAAAACCCTAGACACGGCTGTGCGTGAAAACCCAGGTGGGCGGCCGGCCTGTGGCGTGCCTGGCATTCCACGCTCAAATGTTTTTGCCCATTCTAACATTTAATTGAACAATAACTGAATGTCTCAATGCCTGTCTGCTGGCCACGGCCACGTGATTCACTGTCTGTAGGAGCAATCCATTTTCGTGAATGGGGTGGTGTACCTAATTAACTGGCCATTGAGTGTATAATGATACAAAAGGACAATTATACTGAACAAAAATATAAACGCAAAAAATAACGTGTCTGTCCCATTTGTTTCATGACCTGAAAAAAAAGATCCCAGAAATGTTCCATACGCACAAAATGCTTATTTCTCTCAAATTTTGTGCACAAATTAGTTTACATCCCAGATAGTAAGCATTTCTCCTTTGCCAAGATAATCCATCCACCTGACAGGAGTGGCATATCAGGAAGCTGATTAAACAGCATGATCATTACACCTTGCACTGTGGTCAATAAAAGGCCACTCTAAATGTGCAGATTTGTCACACAACACAATTCCACAGGTGTCTCAAGTTTTGAGGGAGCGTGGAATTGGCATGCTGACTGCAGGAATGTCCAACAGAGATGTTTTCAGAGAATTTTATGTTAAATCGCTCGGGGGGGCTATCTACCCTTAAAATAGAGCCAGCTCCACCAACTCCTCACTGCAGCGGGCATGCATCGTTGTGATTGAATTAGCGCTAAGCGCTATTAGCATCCCTAGGAACCTGGCAAGGGCGAAGGAGGGAGAGGAGAGAGAAGGTAGAGAGAGGACAGCCGTCCACCACCACGTCGTACAGTATATCTTGTAACAACTCCCAAGCGGCTTTTCAGATTAGCATCGCACAAACTAGGTAATCGGCCGGCCCCACGGCACGAAGAGGATAATCAGCTGCAGTGTCCACAATTTATATCCACCACTTTGTTGATTGTGTCATGCTAGTTGCAGTGTGTGTGTGTGTGTGTCGGTCTGTGTGTGTGTGTGTGTGTGTGTGTGTGTGTGTGTGTGTGTGTGTGTGTGTGTGTGTGTGTGTGTGTGTGTGTGTGTGTGTGTGTGCGTGTGTGTGCGTGTGTGTGTGTGTGTTCATTAATGTGTTTCTTTAATGTGTTTCTTTTATTTGGTCTCTGTTTGTAGATGAGTGACCGAGTGTGTGAGCGTGTGTATATTGGCTGGTGCTCTCTCTCTCTCTCTCTCTCTCTCTCTCTCTCTCTCTCTCTCTCTCTCTCTCTCTCTCTCTCTCTCTCTCTCTCTCTCTCTCTCTCTCTCTCTCTCTCTCTCTCTCTCTCTCTCTCTCTCTCTCTCTCTCTCTCTCTCTCTCTCTCTCTCTCTCTCTCTCGAGGCCTTTACCTAACTTGCGGTGGCAGGCGTGACTCGCATTGAGTCAGTGTTAAGACACCGGTAGAGATAGAGAGAGAGAGAGAGAGAGAGAGAGCGATGCACAGGAAACGTGGCAGTGTAGCGCTCTCTCTCTGACACATGAGAGGAGCTGAAGCAGGGGAAACGGGGCTTCATTTGAAATGAAGCTTCCATTGAGTCCTCTTTCAACAGCAGCCCCAACTAACTGCATTAGACAGTTGATTACCTGCAACTACAGAATTATCTCAATGAATGGCGAGTAGCCTGTTTGTGTGTCTGTGTGTGTGTGTGTGTGTGTGTGTGTGTGTGTGTGTGTGTGTGTGTGTGTGTGTGTGTGTGTGTGTGTGTGTGTGTGTGTGTGTGTGTGTGTGTGTGTGTGTGTCTGTGCGTGTGTGTGTGTGTCTGTGCGTGTGTGTGTGTGTCTGTGCGTGTGTGTGTGTGTGTGTGTGGTGTGTCCGTGCACAACAGGGTTTATCGGCAATTATTTGTATGTCACAATATTATGTATAGTTTGAAAAGGTTAGAGAACAAAAATATATCAACCCCTCTCCTCGTCTGCCATTTTGGGGCCTTGTGAGCTCCAGTGGCTCACTAGCAGGCAGTAGAAAGTAGAAACTGAAACACAGGATAAGGTAGAAGGGCACGTATCAACGCACATTCAATTTAAGCACAGTCGGCTGTTTCAGAAGAGTGTAAAATAACTGAATGAAATGATTGTGATTTTTTTTTTTTGGGCAGGTCAGGCGGATGAGATTATACTGTGTTCAATGGGGAAGGGAATCTTCCGTTTGTGTACTAGCAGAGCTGTGTTTGATATGGGGGTGGGGGGGGGGGAGTAAAAGTGAGAGTAGAAAGTTCTGGCAGATAACTGGTTTTCTGGTTCTAATGAACCCCCCTCCATGTTTCAGCCCCTCATCTGTTTCCTATCAGGCAGTAGGATACACATGACGTGTGTGAGGGGTAGGCAGGGGGCTGGGAGGGAGGGAAACTAGGACAGGGGAGAATGGAAAAATAGGACTTTAGCAAATATTTATCTCAAGGTGACAATTTTTTTACTTATTGACTTTGGCTCCAGTGACAGTTCGTTACAGTGTTGCGGGGTGTCACACAGATATGTCATCACAACCCATCACCTTAGTTTACCCCCCACACCTCTCCTAACTCCTAACGCCTCTGCGAAGCTTCCAGTTCCACCATCCTCTGGAGGCGACCCAAGGTTTCTGTCCCTGTTATTCAACCTGACCCTCTCCTGAACCCTGAGGGCCCCTGGCTCCCCCAGCCCGGCCGTTAGGAGGCTGTGACTGGAGTCATTAAAAGACATTTGGTGTCACTAAGCTTTAAGTGTCTCTCCCTTGATTACTTCTCAAGATAGTGTTAAAGAGCCAGTCTACATTTCTAAAGAAACAGCCAGACGCCCCCAACCCCCTCCCATCCTTTCCCTCCCCTCTTTTTAAAAATAGTTTACAGTGGTCTAGACCGTAAACCTATTCCGGGGGGGGGGGGCTTTGGCCATTTCAGAGTGAGGTCAGTGAGGGTCGTGAACCCTCCACGACACCCAGGGTTCTTGTATTGCTTCTCTAATCAAGCATCATCATGAGGGTCACTGATAAGGTGTCAGCCGAAGGAGTAGACAACCTATTTCAGTGCCATCGACAATCATGTGTACGTGGCTATTAAGAGTGTCACTGTGGATCACAGACTGGATATGCCACCAATAGTCCAATTGTCCCTGGATCAAATCAGTCTAATATCATGTCTATATAATATTATGATTCCAGAATTCACCTGGCCTTCAACCCAGTCTCTGTATCCCCCTCTCATTGTGCATGGAGAAAACACTCCACTCTACACCCATTTTAGCTTCAGAGAACAGCTCTGTAGTGCGCACCAAACCATGAGTTAAAATGGCGGCAGATGGGAGGGAGGGAAATGTTTAAAGACAGAGCCGGTTGGTCTCCTTGTGTCACCGACTGGCTGGCTGGCTGGCTGGCTGGCTGGCTGGCTGGCTGACTGACAGGCTGGCTGGCTGGCTGGCTGGCTGGCTGGCTGGCTGACTGGCTGGCTGACTGGCTGACTGGCTGGCTGGCTGGTTGGCTGACTGGCTGGCTGACTGGCTGGCTGGCTGACTGGCTGACTGGCGTGATGTGTCTTGCGGTTGGAGCCATGTTGTCTTAGACGCCAGGTTTATATGGTCCCAGGGTCAACTGGTCAGTCTTTTACAGGGGTGGAGGCTAGTTCACATGCAGCCCAGGCCCCTCTCAAGCCATCTGGCAGCCAGAAAGCTGTCCCAGTAAGCTTGACTTTTGTCCTCTTTAATGGGACTTTTTGGGGGGTGAGAGAGGGAAGGGAGAGGGAGAAGACGTGAACTCCTGGGTTGCCCCTGCTTGGCTTCTCACCTTCTTTCAGAGTTGTACACAGCTACACTCCTCCAAACCTGGAAAGTTAAGGGGGTTAAAAGTTGAGATTTGCTCTCTGTTTGTTTTCGGTCCAAAAGGAAGTGTTTTCCAGACAGTTTTTGTCTGGGTGGCGTTGTTCACCGGGGAAAGAGAGGAGGATGTAAAAAGTGTGTCACCAGGTTGTCACGTGAAAGAGTAAAACATGCGACTGACGATGATGAGCTCTAGTCATTATTTATATTATTTGGGGGGCTGTGGAATGGGTGCAGAAGGTTGCGAGGAGTACGAAACATTTCACACTGCTGTCAGTTTCATTTCTGCTGAAAGAGAGAAGTCTGTTTGATAGACAACTCACAGGAACAGGCGTTTCTCCCCTCTTTCTTCCTCTTTCTCTCTCTCTGCCTTAAAGGGGAATGGAAACACCAGGATTTAGAACGTCAGCTAACTGTAACTGTAAATCTCCATATTGGCATTGTTGCATCACTGACAGGAGAGAACATTTTGGAACCCCCCAAAATGTCTGATTTACCGAGTAGCTCCGAGACTGAGAATGAGTTTATAACAGAGAATGAAATAACTTTAGTTAGGGAGCCAATTAACCTACTGAAGCCGTTCATGTTAGAGCCAAACGTTGCCCCAGATCAAAGAGTTCGTTCTCGTAGCAGTAACAACCCAGATATGCTAGTTTAGTATTAGTGGATTGAATACATCTCTTTGCTTATATTTACTTTCTGAAGTGTTTCCATTCCCCTTCAACACCATCACCTTCATTCTTCACTTGACTAGACCATATACACAGGCAGAAAGGAAACATGTTAACACTCAGTATCGCCAGAGGTAGAATATGCAGAAATAGCAGCAGGCCCAGTTGAAAGGTCACGCAGAGATAAAGGAAACAGCCATCCCTTTCCTAGCTTTCCCTCCAAAGATAAAAGAGAAGTAATATGCAGTCAGATAGTCAGATATATGTTTATGTCTTGTGTTGTTTCTGCTGAAAGTATGTGTGAATTTGTATTTGTGTGTGTTAGTTGAATGTGTGACAGTGTGTTGTGTGTGCTAGGGCTCATGCTCACATTCATGAGAAAAGGTAATTTTACGGGGGAGCCCCACCACCATAGTGGTGGTCCCCCCCCTCCCTCTCACCTACTTTATAGAAGGAGTTGGGGTCCTTTATATGCAGCTGTTCTCAAAGCAATTACTGCCCTTAATGAGCCTGTCTGGAATTTCACAGGCCCTCTTCGCCATGTCACTTTAGCTGACCGTAGGAAAAATAAAACAACTACTGAAAAAGCTGCTGCCCATCCAGTAGCAGATGCAAAATATATAATAAAAAGCCCATCTTTCATGATATGTGTCTTTGTATTTTTTATATTGATTGATCATTGGGATATTTAAGCAATACGGCACGAGGGGGGTGTGGTATATGGCCATTATTCCACGGCTAAGTGCAGTTCTTACGTACGACGCAGCGCGGAGTGCCTGGATTCAGCCCTTAGCCGTGGTATATTGTCCATATACCACAAACCCCCCGAGGTGCCTTATTGCTATTATAAACTGGTTACAAGTGTAATTAGAACTGGAAAAATACATGTTTTGTCATACCCGTGGTATACGGTCTGATATACCACGGCTGTCCAGACAATCAGCGTTCAGGGCTTAAACCACCCAATTTATAATATCATGTAACTAATCTTCTGCTTTTTCTATTTCTTCCATGTCTCATTGGCGCTGCCCCTGGTCCTTAATAGGTGAGTGTCTTTCATTCCAAATCTTCTATTTTATACCAAGTCAAGGTTTACATTGAGTCTTTCCTTTAAGTGAGACTGCGACTGTGCTGCCATCCACACACAAAGTAGCCTTACATGCAGGCAGCACACCACATAACACATATTTCCTTCCAAGACGACACACATCATTTCAGGAAGTATTTCACACATCTAAGACCTTATCTGTAAGCTACTTTTCTAAAGGTTGTCAGACAGGAGAGTGTGATGTACACCTCAGTGTACCGTCTCAACAGGTTGTCAGACAGGAGAGTGTGATGGACACCTCAGTGTACCGTCTCAACAGGTTGTCAGACAGGAGAGTGTGATGGACACCTCGGTGTACCGTCTCAACAGGTTGTCAGACAGGAGAGTGTGATGGACACCTTGGTGTACCGTCTCAACAGGTTGTCAGAGAGGAGAGTGTGATGGACACCTCGGTGTACCGTCTCAACAAGTTGTCAGACAGGAGAGTGTGATGGACACCTCGGTGTACCGTCAAAAACAGGTTGTCAGACAGGAGAGTGTGATGGACACCTCGGTGTACCGTCTCAACAGGTTGTCAGACAGGAGAGTGTGATGGACACCTCAGTGTACCGTCTCAACAGGTTGTCAGACAGGAGAGTGTGATGGACACCTCAGTGTACCGTCTCAACAGGTTGTCAGACAGGAGAGTGTGATGGACACCTCAGTGTACCGTCTCAACAGGTTGTCAGACAGGAGAGTGTGATGGACACCTCAGTGTACCGTCTCAACAGGTTGTCAGACAGGAGAGTGTGATGGACACCTCAGTGTACCGTCTCAACAGGTTGTCAGACAGGAGAGTGTGATGGACACCTCAGTGTCCCGTCTCAACAGGTGAAACTGATGCAACCTACTTTTCATGAATTACATTCCCGTCTTCTCAAAATGAGTTCCTGTGTATGCAGAGCTTCGTGTGATAACGCTCAGTGCTGGTGTTGGGTTGAAGGGAGGTACTAAGTAGAGAGAGTCGTTGTGGTGAGAGGGGTAGGGGGGTGCCTGCACACCACAGTACTGAAACCCCGGCGCAGACCGACCTCGGCTTACCAAAACCAAAATGGCCACCAACCACAGTCTCTCCAAAAGAGGAGGCCAGTAGGGTTTACCGCGTGGCTCGGGTTATTTTCCACAAGCACTCTGTGGCAAAATATCTCCAAGCAGGGCTGCTTTGATGCAACAGACCCAAAACACACATAAAGGTACTACACGACGAAGTCATGTTTGCTTGATAGTCTGTTGAAGTGAAGTTTGTGTACATTTAACCTCCGCCACTCCTCTCGATGTTTCTATTGTTGCAGTATATTGTCGTTAATACAAGGCATCATTTTGGAAAGTGCCAGTGTTGGACTGTGCATAGCATCTGTACCATAACATGCTGTCTTGGCTATAGATGATGGTTGTACCTGCCCATAACATGCTGTCTTGGCTATAGATGATGGTTGTACCTGCCCATAACATGCTGTCTTGGCTATAGATGATGGTTGTACCTGCCCATAACATGCTGTCTTGGCTATAGATGATGGTTGTACCTGCCCATAACATACTGTCTTGGCTATAGATGATGGTTGTACCTGCCCATAACATGCTGTCTTGGCTATAGATGATGGCCTGTCCATATTGTGCTTCATTGTGCTTTTATTCAAAACATGACTTGACATGACGAGAGCTGCATTGCCCCTCAATGTCTGTTCTTGTAAGCAGCCAGACTGTACTCAGCCAGAGAGTACTCAGCCAGACAGTATCCAGCCAGACAGTACTCAGCCAGAGAGTACTCAGCCAGACAGTACCCAGCCAGACAGTACTCAGCCAGACAGTACTCAGCCAGACAGTACTCAGCCAGACAGTACCCAGCCAGACAGTACCCAGCCAGACAGTACTCAGCCAGACAGTACCCAGTCAGACAGTACTCAGCCAGACAGTACTCAGCCAGACTGTACTCAGCCAGACAGTACTCAGCCAGACTGTACTCAGCCGGACTGTACTCAGCCAGACAGTACTCAGCCAGACTATACTCAGCCAGACTGTACTCAACCAGACAGTACTCAGCCAGACTATACTCAGCCAGACTGTACTCAACCAGACAGTACTCAGCCAGACTGTACTCAGCCATTTTCTTCCACCAGAATTTCTGATGACCCCATCCCACCCCAGATCTAATAAAACAACCTTCAAATCTGCACATTGGACATGTCCTTTAGTTGAGGACACGCCAAGGAGAGACCAGTCAGGACCAGCTGAGAGACCTTCTCTGGAAGAAGGGAGGTAAAGTTGAGAGATGAGCAGAAGGGGAAGATAGGTGGAGGGGGAGTGTGGTTCAAGTCCCCACAGAGCACAGCAGCAATGAGTGAAGCAGGAGAAAAGTTCAAGCCTGTGTCACATGATGAGACAAAGACATGGAGAGAGAAGAGTAGAGATGCACACCTTACCTTTCCCCATACTGTACACGTTGGCTCTAAGTCAGTAATCATGATATACGTGATACACTACAGCAGCATTCTATTTTTGGGTGATACTGGTTAGACCGAATAACATAAACTCTCTCTTTCGTTTTCTCTCTCTCACTTTGGGTCTTTTTTAGGTGGATGTCTCAGGTATTGTTCAGAGAGAGAGAGAAGTAGAGGAGAGAGAGAGGATTGGAGAAAGGGAAAGAGAGATAGAGAGAGAGAGGGAGAGACTATATGAGGGAGAGAGGGAGAGGGAGGGAGGGAAAGCGCTGACGTCTGGGAGAAGCAGAGTGAGTGTGTTTGGCGGTACGCCCTTGCAGGTTTCTCTATCACTCAGCTCCTATTCATTTTTAATTGCTTCCTCCCTCTGCCTTGCACACAGCTCCACTTTTCACTCGCTGAGTAGAAACACCAAACTCCCCATCAGAGGAGAAGAAGAAAAGAGAGAGATGGGAGGAGGTGGGGGGGAAGTGATGAGAAAGAAGAGAGGAGGGGAAACCAGATGATAGTTGAGGAGAGGATGGGAAAAGCAAGGATGAAAAATAAAAATAGATGTTTTATTGTCTTATACACCTGATAGGTGCGGTGAAATGTGTTGTTTTACAGGGCCAGCCATAGTAGTAGAGTGGAGGAGATGAAAGAAGATGATGGTCTATACTGTATACCAGTGTTTCCATCCTCCAGTTCCCCCAACAGCACACATTTTCGCGGTTCTTCACTCTGCTACTTTAGCTTGTGGTACTTCACTCTGCTACTTTAGCTTGTGGTTCTTCACTCTGCTACTTTAGCTTGTGGTTCTTCACTCTGCTACTTTAGCTTGTGGTTCTTCGCTCTTCTACTTTAGCTTGTGGTTCTTCACTCTGCTACTTTAGCTTGTGGTTCTTCACTCTGCTACTTTAGCTTGTGGTACTTCACTCTGCTACTTTAGCTTGTGGTTCTTCACTCTGCTACTTTAGCTTGTGGTTCTTCACTCTTCTACTTTAGCTTGTGGTTCTTCACTCTGCTACTTTAGCTTGTGGTTCTTCACTCTGCTACTTCAGCTTGTGGTTCTTCACTCTGCTACTTTAGCTTGTGGTTCTTCACTCTGCTACTTTAGCTTGTGGTTCTTCACTCTGCTACTTTAGCTTGTGGTTCTTCACCCTGCTACTTTAGCTTGTGGTTCTTCACTCTGCTACTTTAGCTTGTGGTACTTCACTCTTCTACTTTAGCTTGTGGTTCTTCACTCTGCTACTTTAGCTTGTGGTTCTTCACTCTGCTACTTTAGCTTGTGGTTCTTCACTCTGCTACTTTAGCTTGTGGTTCTTCACTCTGCTACTTTAGCTTGTGGTTCTTCACTCTGCTACTTTAGCTTGTGGTTCTTCACTCTGCTACTTTAGCTTGTGGTTCTTCACTCTTCTACTTTAGCTTGTGGTTCTTCACTCCTCTACTTTAGCTTGTGGTTCTTCACTCCTCTACTTTAGCTTGTGGTACTTCACTCTTCTACTTTAGCTTGTGGTTCTTCACTCTTCTACTTTAGCTTGTGGTACTTCACTCTGCTACTTTAGCTTGTGGTTCTTCACTCCTCTACTTTAGCTTGTGGTTCTTCACTCCTCTACTTTAGCTTGTGGTTCTTCACTCTTCTACTTTAGCTTGTGGTTCTTCACTCTGCTACTTTAGCTTGTGGTTCTTCACTCTGCTACTTTAGCTTGTGGTTCTTCACTCTGCTACTTTAGCTTGTGGTTCTTCACTCTGCTACTTTAGCTTGTGGTTCTTCACTCCTCTACTTTAGCTTGTGGTACTTCACTCTGCTACTTTAGCTTGTGGTTCTTCACTCTTCTACTTTAGCTTGTGGTACTTCACTCTGCTACTTTAGCTTGTGGTTCTTCACTCTTCTACTTTAGCTTGTGGGTCTTCACTCTGCTACTTCAGCTTGTGGTTCTTCACTCTGCTACTTTAGCTTGTGGTTCTTCACTCTGCTACTTTAGCTTGTGGTTCTTCACTCTGCTACTTTAGCTTGTGGTTCTTCACTCTGCTACTTTAGCGTGTGGTTCTTCACTCTGCTACTTTAGCTTGTGGTTCTTCACTCCTCTACTTTAGCTTGTGGTTCTTCACTCCTCTACTTTAGCTTGTGGTTCTTCACTCCTCTACTTTAGCTTGTGGTTCTTCACTCTTCTACTTTAGCTTGTGGTTCTTCACTCTGCTACTTTAGCTTGTGGTTCTTCACTCTGCTACTTTAGCTTGTGGTTCTTCACTCTTCTACTTTAGCTTGTGGTTCTTCACTCTGCTACTTTAGCTTGTGGTTCTTCACTCTGCTACTTTAGCTTGTGGTTCTTCACTCTTGTACTTTAGCTTGTGGTTCTTCACTCTGCTACTTTAGCTTGTGGTTCTTCACTCTGCTACTTTAGCTTGTGGTTCTTCACTCTTCTACTTTAGCTTGTGGTTCTTCACTCTGCTACTTTAGCTTGTGGTTCTTCACTCTGCTACTTTAGCTTGTGGGTCTTCACTCTGCTACTTTAGCTTGTGGTACTTCACTCTGCTACTTTAGCTTGTGGTTCTTCACTCTGCTACTTTAGTTGTGGTTCTTCACTCTTCTACTTTAGCTTGTGGTTCTTCACTCTGCTACTTTAGCTTGTGGTTCTTCACTCTGCTACTTTAGCTTGTGGTTCTTCACTCTGCTACTTTAGCTTGTGGTACTTCACTCTGCTACTTTAGCTTGTGGTTCTTCACTCTGCTACTTTAGCTTGTGGTTCTTCACTCTTCTACTTTAGCTTGTGGTTCTTCACTCTGCTACTTTAGACTTGTGGTACTTCACTCCTCTACTTTAGCTTGTGGTACTTCACTCTGCTACTTTAGCTTGTGGTTCTTCACTCTTCTACTTTAGCTTGTGGTTCTTCACTCTTCTACTTTAGACTTGTGGTTCTTCACTCCTCTACTTTAGCTTGTGGTTCTTCACTCTGCTACTTTAGCTTGTGGGTCTTCACTCTGCTACTTTAGCTTGTGGTTCTTCACTCTTCTACTTTAGACTTGTGGTTCTTCACTCCTCTACTTTAGCTTGTGGTACTTCACTCTGCTACTTTAGCTTGTGGTTCTTCACTCTTCTACTTTAGCTTGTGGTTCTTCACTCTGCTACTTTAGCTTGTGGTTCTTCACTCCTCTACTTTAGCTTGTGGTTCTTCACTCTGCTACTTTAGCTTGTGGTTCTTCACTCTTCTACTTTAGCTTGTGGTTCTTCACTCTGCTACTTTAGCTTGTGGTTCTTCACTCTGCTACTTTAGCTTGTCGTTCTTCACTCTTCTACTTTAGCTTGTGGTTCTTCACTCCTCTACTTTAGCTTGTGGTACTTCACTCTGCTACTTTAGCTTGTGGGTCTTCACTCTGCTACTTTAGCTTGTGGTACTTCACTCTGCTACTTTAGCTTGTGGTTCTTCACTCTTCTACTTTAGACTTGTGGTACTTCACTCTTGTACTTTAGCTTGTGGGTCTTCACTCTGCTACTTTAGCTTGTGGTACTTCACTCTGCTACTTTAGCTTGTGGTTCTTCACTCTGCTACTTTAGCTTGTGGTTCTTCACTCTGCTACTTTAGCTTGTGGTACTTCACTCTGCTACTTTAGCTTGTGGTTCTTCACTCTGCTACTTTAGCTTGTGGTTCTTCACTCTGCTACTTTAGCTTGTGGTACTTCACTCTGCTACTTTAGCTTGTGGTACTTCACTCTGCTACTTTAGCTTGTGGTACTTCACTCTCCTACTTTAGCTTGTGGTTCTTCACTCTTCTACTTTAGCTTGTGGTACTTCACTCTGCTACTTTAGCTTGTGGTACTTCACTCTCCTACTTTAGCTTGTGGTTCTTCACTCTGCTACTTTAGCTTGTGGTACTTCACTCTGCTACTTTAGCTAGTGGTTCTTCACTCTGCTACTTTAGCTTGTGGGTCTTCACTCTTCTACTTTAGCTTGTGGTTCTTCACTCTTCTACTTTAGACTTGTGGTACTTCACTCCTCTACTTTAGCTTGTGGTACTTCACTCTGCTACTTTAGCTTGTGGTTCTTCACTCTTCTACTTTAGCTTGTGGTTCTTCACTCTTCTACTTTAGACTTGTGGTTCTTCACTCCTCTACTTTAGCTTGTGGTTCTTCACTCTGCTACTTTAGCTTGTGGTTCTTCACTCTGCTACTTTAGCTTGTGGTTCTTCACTCTTCTACTTTAGACTTGTGGTTCTTCACTCCTCTACTTTAGCTTGTGGTACTTCACTCTGCTACTTTAGCTTGTGGTTCTTCACTCTTCTACTTTAGCTTGTGGTTCTTCACTCTGCTACTTTAGCTTGTGGTTCTTCACTCCTCTACTTTAGCTTGTGGTTCTTCACTCTGCTACTTTAGCTTGTGGTTCTTCACTCTTCTACTTTAGCTTGTGGTTCTTCACTCTGCTACTTTAGCTTGTGGTTCTTCACTCTGCTACTTTAGCTTGTCGTTCTTCACTCTTCTACTTTAGCTTGTGGTTCTTCACTCCTCTACTTTAGCTTGTGGTACTTCACTCTGCTACTTTAGCTTGTGGGTCTTCACTCTGCTACTTTAGCTTGTGGTACTTCACTCTGCTACTTTAGCTTGTGGTTCTTCACTCTTCTACTTTAGACTTGTGGTACTTCACTCTTGTACTTTAGCTTGTGGTTCTTCACTCTGCTACTTTAGCTTGTGGTACTTCACTCTGCTACTTTAGCTTGTGGTTCTTCACTCTGCTACTTTAGCTTGTGGTACTTCACTCTGCTACTTTAGCTTGTGGTACTTCACTCTGCTACTTTAGCTTGTGGGTCTTCACTCTGCTACTTTAGCTTGTGGTTCTTCACTCTGCTACTTTAGCTTGTGGTACTTCACTCTGCTACTTTAGCTTGTGGTACTTCACTCTGCTACTTTAGCTTGTGGTACTTCACTTTCCTACTTTAGCTTGTGGTTCTTCACTCTTCTACTTTAGCTTGTGGTACTTCACTCTGCTACTTTAGCTTGTGGTACTTCACTCTCCTACTTTAGCTTGTGGTACTTCACTCTGCTACTTTAGCTTGTGGTACTTCACTCTGCTACTTTAGCTTGTGGTTCTTCACTCTGCTACTTTAGCTTGTGGTTCTTCACTCTTGTACTGTAGCTTGTGGTTCTTCACTCTGCTACTTTAGCTTGTGGTTCTTCACTCTTCTACTTTAGCTTGTGGTACTTCACTCTGCTACTTTAGCTTGTGGTACTTCACTCTGCTACTTTAGCTTGTGGTACTTCACTCTGCTACTTTAGCTTGTGGTACTTCACTCTGCTACTTTAGCTTGTGGTACTTCACTCTGCTACTTTAGCTTGTGGTACCTCACTCTGCTACTTTAGCTTGTGGTTCTTCACTCTCCTACTTTAGCTTGTGGTTCTTCACTCTGCTACTTTAGCTTGTGGTACTTCACTCTTCTACTTTAGCTTGTGGTACTTCACCCTGCTACTTTAAACTGTAGTTCTTCACACTGCTACTTTAGCTTGTGGTACTTCACTCTTCTACTTTAGCTTGTGGTACTTCACTCTTCTACTTTAAACTGTAGTACTTCACCCTGCTACTTTAAACTGTAGTGCTTCACTCTGCTACTTTAGCTTGTGGTACCTCCCCCTCTACTTTAAATTGTAGTGCTTCACTCTGCTAATTTAAACTGTAGGACTTCACTCTCCTACTTTAGCTTGTGGTACTTCACACTGCTACTTTAAACTGTAGTACTTCACACTCCTACTTTAGCTTGTGGTACTTCACTCTGCTACTTTAGCTTGTGGTACTTGCATGGTCCTTCTCTATGTTTCTGCTACTTTAAACTGTAGTGCTTCATCAGTGCAATGAAGAAAAAGAAGAAAGACACATAAAGCCTTTGATGAAAACAGAGGAGTTTCAGCACACTCGACACTTCTACTACTTTCCCCTTTTCACTCGCTCTTTAAATGAAAGATCAAAAGGAAGCCCTCGACGGCGTGCTTTCACTCTCCGCCGGCAGCACCGCCACCGCGCTCCATTTTTTGAAAGTTGCTGACACATTTCACACCCAATGTCCCTTTCTCCGCTCTCCTCTCGCCCACCCATCTGTAGTGGGTCTCTTGAGTTTTTAAGAGAGGGGGCCTGAAACATAGAGAAGGACCATGCAAGAGACAGAGAGAGAAAGGCTGAGGGAGGGAAAATAATGCCGCCTCTGTTAGTTAGCAGTGGTGTCTAATTGAAGCGATTTCAAGGGGGAAATGCACCGCCTGGCCCCTAAAGAGAGAGAGCGAGAGAGAGAGAGCCCAGACCCTGCCTGCCTGCAGAATGCATTAGTGCTGTGGAGCAGATAGGCAGAGGGAGGGAGGGAGGGGGTAGGAGCAGAGCCAGTCTGCTAAGGGGGAGGGAGCACGAGAGGACGGAACAGCTGCAGTCTGGGCCTCCAGCCTCCTGGCTAGACTGCTGAAAGTTATTATCGAGTTCCTGAGCAGTGGCTCCCCTCCCTCCCTCCCTCCCTCCCTCTCTCTCTCTCAGGGTGGGAGGGAGAGAGAGAGAGAGAGAGAGAGAGAGCGAGAGAGAGAGAGAGAGAGAGAGAGAGAGGGAGAGAGAGAGAGAGAGAGAGAGAGAGAGAGAGAGAGAGAGCAAGAGAGAGAGAGAGAGAGAGGAGTGAGAAAAGTGACTTGCCTGTTAAATGAAGGTTAAATAAAAAAATTATGAATAAAAATAGTCCTCGCATCCTCTCTTCTCAACTCCTTCTCAAAACCCATTGGAGGAGAAGGTTCGGAAGGAAGGGACCTCTTGGCTTTCTCATCCAATGGGGTTTGAGGAGAGAGGACGCAAAGAGTGTGCAATTGAGATTCTTCGACTGTATGTTACTTTCTCTGGCGGCTGTGTCATCACGCACTCCACGCAACACACTTTGTTCCTTACTGGGAAATGTGGAGTGCAACTCAAGGTAAGCAACCTGTGTTCTAGATAATGCAGTGATACTGTAGTTGATGAGAAGGAAATTATAGTTGCATGCATGTGTCAATAGCGCGTAGTATGTACGCGTAGTAACCAAAAAAAGTGTTAAACAAATCAAAATGTATTTAATATTTTAGATTATTCAAAGTAGCCACCCTTTGCCTTGATGACAGCTTTGCACACTCTTGGCATTCTCTCAACCAGCTTCATGAGGAATGCTTTTCCAGCAGTCTTGAGGACCACCACAGCAAAAAAAAGACCCATAGTTACCTCTGCTGCAGAGGATAAGTTCATTAGAGTTACCAGCCTCAGAAATTGCAGCCCAAATAAATGATTCACAGAGTTCAAGTAACAGACACGTCTCAACATCAACTGTTCAGAAGAGACTGCGTGAATCAGGCCTTCATGGTTTGAATTGCTGCAAAGAAACCACTACTAAAGGACACTAATAAGAAGAACAGACTTGCTTGGGCCAAGAAACACGAGCAATGGACATTAGACTGGTGGAAATCTGTCCTTTAGTCTGATGAATCCAAAGTTGAGATTTTTGGTTTCAACCGCCGTGTCCTTGTGAGACGCAGAGTAGGTGAACGGATGATCTCCGCATGTGTGGTTCCCCTTCGTGAAGCATGGCGGAGGAGGTGAGATGGTGTGGTGGTGCTTTGCTGGTGACAATGTCTGTGATAAATGTAGTATTTAAGACACACTTAACCAGCATGGCTACCACAGCATTCTGCAGCGATACACCATCCCATCTGGTCAGTGGCGGTTCTAGCTTGTATGGCTCCCTGGGCGAACCCCCCCTTCAGCGCACCACTGTGACTACCACTGCTACCTCTCTCTCTCTCTCTCTCTCTCTCTCTCTCTCTCTCTCTCTCTCTCTCTCTCTCTCTCTCTCTCTCTCTCTCTCTCTCTCTCTCTCTCTCTCTCTCTCTCTCTCTCTCTCTATCTTTCTCTCGCTCTCTCTCTGTCTCTCTCTCTCTGTCTCTATCTATCCCTGTCTCTCTCTTTTACACACCCTCGCTCGGAGGTGAGTCACTGCAGTGTTGCCGTGCCGACTGAGGCAGATGGCACGTGGAGCGTTAAAGGGCAGTGGCGCCCAGTCCGCTCTAAGCCCCCACCCCCCTCCACACCAACCCCTACCTGGGTGCCACCTGCTTCCTTCGTCTTACGCACCCCAGCTGACCCCTCCTCCAGCTTGGCACACGCTCAGGCACTCCATCTAACACACACTCCACTCTAACACACGCACACGCGCACACACACACACACACACACACACACACACACACACACACACACACACACACACACACACACACACACACACACACACACACACACACACACACACACACAAAAAAGTCTGAAGTTGTTTGCTGAAGCTAGCTACTACGCTAACTGTAAGCTATCAGTATCAATCTAGCAGGGTTTTCCACAAACAACTTGAACACAGGCCACGACGCGGTTAGTCCTTGTGGCTGAGACTGCGTAGGTGCAACCTGACCTGGCTGGAACTGCCTTGTATAGCTACCAACATTAGTGCAAAGACACTGCTTTCATGCTCACCGCTGTGGGAAGATTTGAAGGAGGACACATATTTCTGCTCTTTTGGATTTTGCAATTTGTGTGTGCTCTTTTTGTTCACTTAATTGAGAATTCCATGTAAGGAGAGAGACACGGAAGTCCAGCTAGCCTAGCTATCTTAGCTGGCCAGCAGTCTCAAATGGAACTGCCTATTGAACGGTTTCAATTCTGCAGGAGCTGTGCTTATTTTGCTTTACTCAGGGACAATGTGGACCGCCCGGACTTTCAATGTAGCAACTGTTTGCTTGCAGAGGACTACAGGGGCGAAGTGGCTACTCTTAGCGAACAAGTAACAAACCTACACAATCCCCGAAGGGGTCTCCTCCTTCCCTGGAGAACGGAGCTAGTAGGATGCTCCTGGATGACTTGGTGAATGTTCCTGTTCTTGACCCAACCAGCCATGGAGATATGTCACTCGCCGTGGAAGTCGAAAACCGCGTCTTTTGGCAACGGGGGCCTCCTTGGAGATGTTAAGCCCGGACCGGACACAGACCGGAAAAAGCTTTGCCATCTTGGATCCAGAGTTGCTGGCACGTTCTTCCCAGGGGGCTTCCGATTCAAGATCAGATCCGGAGGTACCTGCGCCTTAGTCCTCTGTTCTGTCTCCCTCTCCAGTGGCTTCTACCTCGGGATCAGGTCCTCAGAGCTCCCACCCTCATCAGACAGTGAGGCTGTCGGAGACTCCGGCCCATTCATCATCCACGATGGATACTACAACTGGCTCGGGTCCATCGGGCCCCACCGCCCTTCGATCCTTGAGGGGTTTGCGAAACAACGGCCAGACCTTCTCAAACCTTTGCACCAGCTGTCGTCATCGGCAGTTCTATTGTAAAAAACGTCTTGGTACAGAACAAGTACAGAACATTACAAGACTGCTTCCGACCGTTCTAAGACAGATGCCGGGAGCTGATGCTGTCGTAGTCCATGTGGGTCAAATTATATCAGGATGGCTAGCTCGGAACTTCTGAAAATGGATTTTAAAGAAATTATTCTAGCACTGAAATATTGTAAAAAACGGCACATTATTTCAGGTCCGGTACCATCGTTAAGCTGCGGGTGGGAAAGATTCAGCAGGCTACTGGCATTACACACCTGGCTAAAAGATTACTGTAGCTCTGTTGGAATCACTTTTATAGATAACTTCGACACCTTCTGGAAACAGAAGATGTTCTATAGGAATGATGGAGTACATCCAAATCATCTTGGCTACTGGACTCTGTCCATCCATTTAAAGGCTGCCTTTTGACAATGACTTATCAATGACCCAAGACCAGCTCAGTTAATCCACTCCATTGTGTCGTTGAGTTGTCATAATGCTGCAGAAAATGTAGATTATACCAGGGGCGTTGGCAGACACAATGTAAGTAACTTAATGTATGTCCCCCTAACTGCCCTGAATGACTCTGTTGATCCTACAGCTATTGTATGCAGTAATCATGTGCCTATAAACCAGTTATACTGTTAACACTGAGGCAGTGTGCCCTAGTAGGAAGTCCACTGGGTGCAGCTCATTCTGCACTATCAGCTCAAATATAAATAACACGAGCATGTCTACTTCTGATAAGCTTCCCAGTAAAGCAATAACAACAATCAAGCATCCCAGAAAAGTGCAAAACAATTTCCCACATTAACATATGTAGCCTAAGAAACAAGGTTCATGAAGTCAATAACTTGCTAGTAACAGATGACATTCATATTCTGACTATCTCTGAAACTAACTTAGATCATACCTTTGATGATACAGTGGTAGCAATACATGGTTATAACATCTACAGAAAATACATAAATGACAATGGGGGTGATGTTGCAGTCTATATTAAGATTCACATTCATGTAAAGCTTAAAGAGGATCTCATGTTAAATAATATGGCTACAAGTTCATCTGCCTCACCTAAAGCCTATTCTTTTTGGATGCTGCTATAGACCACCAAGTGCTAACAGTCAGTATCTGGATAATATGTGTGAAATTCTTGATAATGTATTTGATATCAACAAAGAGGTATATTTTCTGGGTAATTTCAATATTGGCTGGTTCAGGTTATTAGTCAACCTACCAGGGTAGTTGCAAACAGCACAGTATTGATCACATCTTTAATAATGCCGCAGAATTTGCTTTAAAGCAGTATCCAAATCCATCGGATGTAGTGATCACAATATAGTAGCCATATCTAGGAAAACCAAGTTCCAAAGGCTGGGCCTAATATAGTGTATGAGGTCATACAATAAGTTTTGTAGTGATTCTTATGTTGATGATGTAAAGAATATTTGCTGGTCTGTGGTGTGTAATGAGGAGCAACCAGACGCTGCACTTGACACATTTATGAAATTGCTTATTCCAGTTACTAATAAGCACGCACCCATTACGAAAATGATTGTAAAAACTGTTAAATCCCTGTGGAATTAAAAATGTTATGGTTGAGAGGAATGAAGCAAAAGCTATGGCAAATAAGTCTGTCAGCACAACCGATTGGCAAATGTACTGCAAATTGAGAAATCAGGTGACTAAACTGAATAAAAAGAAGAAGCTATACTATGAAACAAAGATAAATGATATAAAGAATGACAGTAAAAAGCTTTTTTCTCTCCATAAAGTGAGTGTGGAAGAGATGAAGAAATTGTTGTCTAACAATAATGACAAGCCACCAGGGTCTGACAATTTGGATGGAAAATTACTGAGGATAATAGCAGACGATAGTGCCTCTCTTATTTGCCATATCTTCAATTTAAGCCTACTAGAAAGTGTGTTTGTTCCATCAGGCCTGGAGGGAGGCAAAAGTCATCCCACTACCTAAGAATAGTAAAGTCCCCTTTACTGCCTCAAATAGCCGACCAATCAGCCTGTTACCAACCCTTAGTAAACTTTTGAGAAAATTTTTGTTTGACCAGATACAATGCTATTTTACAGTAAACAAATTGACAACAGACTTTCAGCACGCTTATAGGGAAGGACATTCAACAAGCACAGCACTTACACAAATGATTGATGCTTGGTTGAGAGAAATTTATGGTAAAAAAATAGCGGTGGCTGTTTTGTTAGACATCAGTGAGGCTTTTGACATTATCGATCATAGTCTGGTGCTGGAAAACGTATGTGTTATGGCTTTACACACCTTGCTATATTGTGGATAAGGAGATACCTGTCTAACACAACATAGAAGGTGTTCTTTAATGGAAACCTCTCCAACATTATCCAGGTAGAATCAGGAATTCCCCAGGGCAGCCGTTTAGGCCCCTTACTTTTTTCAATCTTTACTAATGACATGCTGGCCTTGAGTAAAGCTACAGCGAGTGAAATCACTGCAACACTTAACAAAGAGCTGCAGTTAGTTTCAGAATGGGTGGTTAAGGAATAAGTTAGTCCTAAATATTTCAAAAACTAAAAGCATTGTATTTGGGAAAAATCATTCAATAAACCCTAAACCTCAACTAAATCTTGTAATATATATTGTGGAAATTGAGCAAGTTAAGGTGACTAAACTGCTTGGAGTAACCCTGGATTGTAAACTGTCATGGTCAAAACATGTTGATATAACAGTAGCTAAGAATGGGAGAAGTTAGTCCATAATAAAGCACTGCTCTGCCTTCTTAACAGCATTATCAACAAGGCAGGTCTCACAGGCCCTAGTTTTCTCTCACCTGTACTACTGTTCAGTCGTGTGGTCAGGTGCCACAAAGAGGGACTTAGGGAAATTACAATTGGCTCAGAACAAGGCAGCATGGCTGGCCCTTAAATGTACACGGAGAGCTAACATTAATAATATGCACGTCAATCTCTCATGGCTCAAAGTGGAGGAGAGATTGACTTCATCACTACTTGTTTTTGTAAGAAGTGTTGACAAGCTGAGCTGTCTGTTTAAACTACTAGCACACAGCTTGGACACCCATGCATACCCCACAAGACATGCCACCAGAGGTCTCTTCACAGTCCCCAAGTCCAGAACAGACTGTGACAGGCGCGCAGTACTACATAGAGCCATGACTACATGGAACTCTATTCCACATCAGGTAACTGATACAAGCAGTGGAATCAGATTTGTTTTTAATTACAAAAATACACCTTATGGAACAGCAAGGACTGTGAAGAGACACACACAAGTACAGACACACATACGTACAAAAACACTAGCACATGCACTTTACACACACGTACATTGTAATATAGTTGTATGATGGTATTATACATGTTGAATTGTAGATATGTAGTGGTGTAATAATGTTATGTGATGTACTGTTTGATCTTTGGTTTTATATGTAGTGTAAGTGCCTTAATTAATACAAATACTTGCCAGGTTAAGAGCCAGGACATCCATGATCACAGGCGGCGGTGCCAGAGTGCCAGGTCTCGAACCAACAGGCAGCTTTTATCTCCAAGCAATGAGACTTTTAAACAGATAGACAAAAGCTGTCCACCTCCACCAAGGACTATATGCACTGACTATATGCTCACTCACAGGTCTCTACCCACACACACACACACACACACACACACACACACACACACACACACACACACACACACACACACACACACACACACACACACACACACACACACACACACACACACACACACACACACACACACACACACACACACACACACACACACACACACCAAGCCTAACCCATATATAAGGGCCTAGATGCCAGACCAATGGGATGCGTTTGAGTCACCCCCTCCCTCCTATTGTGTATAAGTGGTCTTATTGGTCCTGCTAACTGACTAGCACTAACGCCAAGCTGGCACTAACGCCAAGCTCTTGCCTTCAAAGTATTGCAATTCTAAAGCCTCGCTAGGAGTTTGTGGCTGCACTCTGCACTCTGCACTCTTCAGATACACAATACTCCAGCCCAGAACATAAACAGGAAGCCACATAACGGGAGGCCCTGTCTGCCATTTGGCCCCGCTAACTAGCATTAGTGTTAGCATGTGTTGGTGAGCGAACCGGGAACATGGTAGTTACGAGCTACACGGCTAACGACATGCATATTACACAGCATGATTATTTCGTATGTGGGTCGTTCGCTGTGCTTCAGTAAGGCAGATTGTTCCAGATGTGGTGATAGTGGTGCCGCTCAGGAGAATGAGCTCATTGTTTACAGTAGAACCTGGTGCTAATCTTTTATGAAAACGCTAACAGCTGCCTGACTCCTAGCTCCCCCCTGGGCTCCTGGGTGTGTGTGTGTGTGTGTGTGTGTGTGTGTGTGTGTGTGTGTGTGTGTGTGTGTGTGTGTGTGTGTGTGTGTGTGTGTGTGTGTGTGTGTGTGTGCCCTCTGCCAGACTAGGCAGGCGCCTTATGCCCCCCCCCCCCCCACCCCCCTCTCACAAAGTAGCATTGATGCGAGCCTGTGTACTGCCCCAAATCGAATCTGCTCAATGAAATGGATCTGTGTAGCTAGCTGCCTACACACACCAACAGAGACCTGCTAGTGTTGGGTTGCTTAAGCTAGCTGCCTACACACACCAACAGAGACCTGCTAGTGTTGGGTTGCTTAAGCTAGCTGCCTACACACACCAACAGAGACCTGCTAGTGTTGGGTTGCTTAAGCTAGCTGCCTACACACACCAACAGAGACCTGCTAGTGTTGGGTTGCTTAACCCCTTACACCAGGGGGGCTTGGTGTTGAGTCACGCTTGGGATTACTCCATCATAGACAAGATATAACACACCTCTTTGGCTTCTACACAATAGGCCTTCCTGTACATGGCCACAACATCGTGGAGGGTAAAGCGACGCTCGCGGGTCACAGTGATTTAGATGTACTCTACAGTAGGCTTCCCTCACAATCCAGGTAGCTCTTTAGCTAACTCAGGCTCAGTCCATCCACTGTGAAAGCTTGCACAAACACCTTCCTAACTCTTTAAGTGTAGAACACTACAGTATCTTTTGGTGTACAACTCATCCTAGAAAAAGATTGTCTATTATATTGACAAAATATTTGAGTGAACACTCTAACAATGGAAATACATGTCCTCAAAGATGGAAGGCTGGCGGAAGGAGGCAAGATCAGGTGGGACCATTGGAGCCAATGAGAGTGCAGATACGCGTGTGAACAACAGGCCACGAATGAGCAATTCCATTTTTTGTTGACAAAATTTGACGCTCATTGACCTCCATATAAAAATTCCTCACTTATTTTCGTGGACCGATGTTGGGTGGCGTAAAACCTTATGCTTCGCCTCTTCCTCTCTGTCCTAGACCATTCAGTGTTTCTATCTCACCTGCTGCAGGAGCGGATATGTGAATTTATATTGTATATTTTATCACCCTATGTATGCTGGGGGAGATGCAGGCCTTGTTTGCCGCGAGCTGCAGAGCAGGGAAGGTTTTATGTTAATTTCCGCAGCACTTCCTGCTTCTCCTCTGATGCATATTTTATTTTTATTTATTTTTTCTCCCATATTCCCCCCTTTTTCCTTTGCCGTCCCTCACCTGTCTCTTTGTCTTGACTAGTAGGTTATGGAACGGTGTCTTCTGCCCCTCAGCTAGCCAAGATGCAGAGCATGAAAGAAGTGTAGGAAACGCCCCCTAGCTTTCGCTCTCTCTGGCTAGGTCAGTGTGTGCGCTCTCTATGACTTAGTTGGAGAGAGTGAGAGAGAGAGAGAGAGTGAGAGAGAGAGAGAGAGAGAGAGAGAGAGAGGGAGACAGAGAAGAGAAACCTTGGGGAAACATGTCAGTGGAAAAAATCTTGGGGCCTAGCTCTGGAGAGAACACTTGTATTTCCTCCCTTCTCAGAGGGACAGCTGTTTTCCTTTTCTGCTCTCCTACTTAGGCCATTTCCCTCTGTGCGCGGCCTATAGAGGCGTCACCGGGGACAAATTAGCCCAAACATCAGTTCCTG
This sequence comes from Salvelinus alpinus, assembly GCF_045679555.1. Classification (NCBI taxonomy): domain Eukaryota; kingdom Metazoa; phylum Chordata; class Actinopteri; order Salmoniformes; family Salmonidae; genus Salvelinus; species Salvelinus alpinus. Next base: position 37,546,199 of record NC_092113.1, read on the forward strand.
GCACTGGACTGGAGTTCCTGGCCCGAGCTACGGTGGTGTTGATGGGCTTGTGTCAGAAAGAAAGCTGAATATTTAATGGAAGAGGTCAGAGATAGCCAGCTACTTTTCCTTCGTAACCTATACTAGCATATAAGCTAACACTAACATTCCTTCACACAATGAAGATTGGATCAGGGACTCCGGTCATCTATCGTTCGTTTGAGAGAGTGAGAAAGAGGTGCAGATTAACTCTGTGTGCCTAGTACTGGAACAAACATATTGTTTTGGGATGTGATGCAAACCCCGGAACCCCATACTCAATGGGAAAGAAAGAGAGAGACCTAATTGAAAAGAGAGAGAAATAAGGAGAGATAAAGAGAGGGAGAGAGCGATAGATAATGGAAGAGAGACGGAGATCAAAGTAGCGAAGCTATGACGTCTTCCTATAGCTTGTCTGTGTGCCACCTCCACTTCCACCCGAGCCCACCAATCACAATCTCCCTCTCACAAAGGACAGATTATTCAGATGTTGGCTGAGGGCAGAGAGGTGATTGATTGGAGGGACATCCGACTGATTGACTGGGGCCTGCGCTGGCCAATGCCAACTGACATTATTCACTGCTACAAGCACATACATAAATATACACACACCGTAGCCTACTTATGACAAACACATATACCACTGTTGTGGTGTGTTCTGCACATAGGTACTGTATAAGTCCTTATATGTACTGTAAACGACTTGGTCTGACAGTCAGGATGAAAGATTTTCTCATAGCTTTGTGTTTCCACAGGTTTAAATGTTTTGGGTTTTAGTGCCACTGAAGTAGAATAAAGTAGAATTGTAGGTAGAGAACTTATGTAACTAAAACAAAAATCCACGTTTTAGGGGGAATCACATCATAAACTAATCAAATGGAAAAGCTATTTTCCGCCTGAACGACTAAGTTAATTGTGTCGGCGGTCGGGAAGGTGTGCTCGGCGCCAAGTTTTAACCAGATTCACACTTGGGAAGTGAAAGAGATGATTTCATCTTTCAGTTACCCCCTTTCTTCATGTGGATTGGTGTTTTTTTTCAGACTCCGACACTTTAAAAAAAACTTTCTTCCCGGTGATGGTCTTGGCGAATGATGTCTTTGTTACAAATTTTAACCCACCCACAATCCCCTACCAAACCTCCCAACTCTAAACTATAGCACGAGTTTCCATTGGGAAAATAATTCCCTTACGCACAGAGCGACTGGATGAGAGATTTGACTTGGTTCTGTTTGCAGAGCTCGAGCTTAGCTGTGTCGGTCTGTTATGTCGGTTTCTATGGTGAATAACACAGGCCATGCCAGACTACGAAGAGTACAAGGAATAAAAAAAAAACACATGTAGGAAAGAAAAAGAGGAAACTCAATCCAAGAATTTGCAGGGCGTGGAGAGTGAGAGGCAGAGAGAGAGAGAGAGAGAGAGAGAGAGAGAAAGAGACTGGAGTGAGTGACTGAGGAGTAACAGCCTCCCTCAGACAGTGGATGAAAAATGGAGCCTGACAGAAACAAAATGGCTGCCATCTCACTCAGCAGACTCCAGCTCTGAAAAGGAAGAGTCATGTTTTTGCTGGCACAGATCACCTCAAATATTTGGTGTCGAGAAAACAACTCAAGCAAAGCCAAGCTGGAACGCGCCACCATAAGACCTCTCAGTGCATTCGAATACTATAATTATCATTTTTTTTGTAGTTACATTCTTTCATAAGATTTTTTTTCCCATTCTAAATCTGTCCTGGCCCTAACCTAATGACATTCCATTGTATACCAAGGAGTGCTTATCAGACATTTTAGTATGAACAGAATTATTGCTTATTCATGCTTTCCCCCCACCCATTAATGAAAGATGAGATGCATTAGTACATGGGGCCACGTGATTGATAGTGTGTGTATGTGTGTGTGTGAGAGATTAGGTATAATAGTCCTGACAGACTGTGGATTGATGGGGTGCGTTTCATTTAACAGATTGAAATGAGTGGAAGATCAGAGTAGAGTGCACGGCTGCTACCACTCTGCCATTACCTTGATAGGTGTGTGTTTGTTTGCGTTTGTCTGTGAGTCTAATGTTTAGGCTAAATCAGGGATATTACGTTACCTCATTTGTGTAAACAAACAGCTGCGTTACGTTTTTTTTACAGGGACAAGAGTCTGGAGGCACAGCCAGGAATGACAACAGTCACACAGGGTTTTCCACTGTGATTTGCACGGGCACAAAACTGATGAAAAGAAGTCTCAGCCAGGCCCATACATCTGCATCTCACACGACCTCCAAACCACCTATTAATTTAGCTATTCATTTAGCTTTCATCGCCTGCAATAAAGTAGGGCTTTGCCCCGTAACTTTGAGCTACTAGGAGTACCCATAAACTTCACCCTCCCATAGCCTCCGCCCCTTCCTACCCTCCCTCCCTCCTCCAGTTCCTCCCTCGTTTCTGAACATGTTTGCAGTAAACCCATCTCCCCTCGGGCAGTCACATAAAACCAATCCCTTTTAATTAAGACAGATTCCAGTGAGGAAAAGATAGCGTCAACTTTTTCTCTCGTTCTTTTTTTCCTCTTTCCCTCCGTTCTTTCCTCAACCACAACATCCTGTCTTTTTTTCTCCCTTTCTATCCTCCCCTCTTCTCAGCTGTTATTTTTTTCTGCACACTTCCTGTCCTTGGTGGGTGGGGTAACACTAGCTAGTGCTTCTTCTGACTCAAAGATAGCATTTCATGGTAAGGTCTACACATGTTAAGGTCTACACATGGTAAGGTCTACACATGGTAAGGTCTACACCTGTTGTATTTGATTACATTTTGGATTTCAGGTTGTTTCTTTGGATGAGGGGGGGGGGGGTTCTTCCGCCCCATTACATAGAATGAATACATACCCACACCCCACATCAGGGGACAAATGATGGCCTATAATGGGCTTATAGTTAGTTAAGAGTGATGTGGGAACTCCAATCGGTGAGTTCTACCCTTCTTACCAACTCTAAACTCTGCAGCAATTCAAATGGGTGCTGACCTGCTTCTTGAACTTTAAACAGTAGCGGTCTAAACTGTAGTTCCCTGAGATTCAATTGATTGAACTTCCTGGTAGAAGAGATGTGAATTCTAAACAGGATTAAAGGAGAAGGCTCCTGGGCGGACCTGAGCGAGGAGGACGTGGGGTGCTTGACCTGAAGCTGCTCTCTCCCGAGCCCCAGTGTTGATGGGCTAGTTGGTTCCCTCGTGGCTTGTTTTATCTTCTTCGTTTACGGACTCCGCCTTTGCTTTGTGACCCGCCCGAGAGCAGTGGGATAGAATGGAGGAACTACCAACCCAACAGTGGCTAGAAACTTCAGACTTGTTTACAGCGCCGGTCTGCTCGCTCACCTTCTGGGTGAACTTCTGCAACAGACGCAAATATCCTCGTTGTCAGGCAAAACAACACGACCCCAACTTCACCCCCTGCCCCTATAGCAGAACTTCAATGGGATGACTCAGTATACGGCCCCCCCCCACTCAGTATACGGCCTCCCCCCCCCACTCACTATTACATTTGACATGTTTGGTCATTTAGCAGATGCTCTCATCCAGAGCGATTTACAGTCGTGAGTTCATACATTTTCGTACGTTTTTCGTACTGGTCCCACTTGGGAATCGAACCCACAACCCTGGCGTGGCAAGCACCATGCTCTACCAACTGAGCCCCTCCCCCAATCCAACATTCACGTCTTGACCACTTCTTCTAATTTCTGCTTATCAATCCGCCACCTTTTTCCTCAGTTCTTTACTGGATACAGTATCCCTGCTAAGCCGAGTAGATGCTGGTTTTTCTATGTATGTGGCAAATTGGGATCTTACAGGCAGCTGTGGTATCTTTGAAAAGATAGGATGTATTGGAGGACTAGACAGACGGGGCGAGTCACAGGGGAGATGGAGCCCATTGATGTACTACGCATGTGAACTAAGTGGAACCATATTACGACCCCACCTCGATGGAAGTAGTCTGGCTGAGGTCTCCCTAGTGTCTGAGACTTAGCGTCAATGACATCAGCCTTTAGATCCATCGACAGTGCACACGCTCACGACAGACAGATTTGATTTATAGATATAGATTTCACGAGTGACATTGGCTCCTGTGGCATCATCGCCCTGTCCTCTAAAATGGCTGCCAATATGAGTGTGGCAACGCTCTGGAGGGGTTGTCACACGGGTGTGTGTGTGGGGGGGGGGGGGGGAGTAGGGCACTGAGCTTGGCAGTAGACAGATAGGCAGGTAGACAGACAGACAGGCAGGAGACTGTCTACCTGCCTGTCTGTCTGTCTACCTGCATGTCTATCTGTCTACCTGCCTGTCTGTCTGTCTACTTGCCTGTCTGTCTGTCTGTCTACCTGCCTGTCGGTCTGTCTACCTGCCCATCTGTCTGTCTACCTGCTTGTCTGTCTACCTGCTTGTCTACCTGCCTGTCTGTCTACCTGCCTGTCTGTTTGTCTACCTGCCCGTCTGTCTGTCTACCTGCCTGCCTGTCTGTCTGTCTACTTGCCTGTCTGTCTACCTGCCTGTCTGTCTCCCTGCCTTTCTCTTTGATGGCGTATGGGCCAACAGCAACCAAACAGGAACCCTCCTCTCCAGGAATGTTTGGTCCCGCCACAATCCAAAACCCTAACAGGATGTTGACTTATGACCTCATCTTTCCTCACTCCACATAGCCCAGCCGTGATCCACTATCCAATTATGTTGATTTGGGGGTTTGACCTGGGTGCGTGACCTCTTGGTTTTGATAGTTTTTCTCAGTTGATTGGTTGGCGTGTCGGATGTCTGTGGTTCTCAAAAGGCTCAACAAATCATCAAATGTGAATCCATTTTCCCGACTTGATTTTTCCTGGCGGACTCCAAACGTGTGGTAATTGTCTTAGCTCTCCAGTCTGTTTGGGTTGGCGAGAGGTGAGCCGCTGAACATGTTTATGTAGTCACTACCCATCTGCCCCTCTGTTGTTGAACTGCATATCTGAGGGATTAAATCAGGAGGGACAGCATCGTGTGAGATATCCCTGCAGTGGTGTAAACACACACACATATACACACACACCCTTTGCATTCTCTCCTAATCTGTATCCATCTCTCACACACGCACACGCAGCAATGCACACACACACCCTGGTAGCAGTGAGCGTGTCTCCCATTCCCCAAGTACAGTGGGAATGTGGGCCATTGACTGCCTGACCGTCCCTCCCCACGGTTGGCCCAGACTACCAGATGACTACCAGATTTTATTGTTCCATGTCATTGGGCTGATGGTATCAACAGAAATGAATTGGCTGTCCATTGATTTACCATAACCCTCCCTCCCCCTGGTGGTGCTGCTCATTGATTTGTCCGTCAAGTCCGCTGCTCTCCCACCCCTACTGGCTGGTGGAGTAGACTTCAACCAATAATAGGCTACAGTGTAGACGTAAGGGTTTGACAGACAGACTGGTAGACTAGAGATGTAATGTAAGTTGCGTTAGTTCCGTCTATGTCTAATGAGATGAGACAAGACGGTAACTACCAGTTGGGGAGAAAGGGGGGGGGGGGGGTGAAGTAAAAAAAGCAAGGAAAGGCAAAACAACGTTGTTACCAAGACACTGATAAGACGTAATGTGGATTAAACACATACTCGGTTTGCTCAGAAAGATTTGACACACGTATCCCATTTATAGACATGAATTAAGCGTAAATATCTCCTCATAGATATGGTTTACAACAGGGATATTTGGTTGTTATTTAAAGTGTATTAGCGTAGACACAGTTCTAACTTGGACACATCTCCCCACTAGCATTTACTTTGGGTGAGCTCATGGACTGCCAGGCTCCTGCTTGTTGGCAAGGCTGGTTAACTTGTATGGTACATTGATTGGGAAGGGAGAGGGCTTGTGTCTGAAAGCTGTCAGAAACGTTCCATCAGACCAACGTTGGTCGCTAACCCCCCCCCCCCCCCCCCTCACTCTGATATTTCCTTACCCCCTGCAGGAAGTGACCTAACGTCTCTCGGCTTTGCCTACTTCCCCATTTCAGCTTAGCAATGGCCAGCTTCCTGTCTGACAGTCTACCATTTACCAGGGGTTTTGGGCGACTTCAGACGCACCTGCTTTGGCAGTCACTGTCAAAATTACAGTGGCGCGACCATACATGTCTTGCCCCTTCCCTCCCATAAAAAGTCAACCTCGCGCCACAGGAGCTGGCCACGATATGCAAAAGCCGCCCATGGCTTAATTTCCATAGCGTTTGACTGTTTAAGGGTATGTAAATAACTGTCTGGCCACCACATTGAGCGTTTTGTCATGACAGTTGTGGACAAGTGCTCTCATTGTCATGGTATTTAAAGTAATAGAAACGGCACCAATGCTAAAGTACTGGCTAATGCTAAAGTAGCCTACTAGCGTTTGATAGCCTGTCCTAGGCAGGTCTGTTGTGGTTAGGAGAGGGGAGGACTCGGGGTGGCTGCAGCTGCTCCACTATTGACTGTCTTGTGCTCTAAATGGGAAGGGAAGCGGAAAGGCTGGCTCTGCGGGAGCGGGAGTTTAACTAGTGCATTGCTGGACTAAACATACAGGGAGGGACCCAGTACAATGTTCCATTTGCTACAATACATATTTCAGATTGTAATTTAAGTGGATGGACGTGATATCTGAATTATCTTTGAAAACATGCGTCACATTGTCAACGTTTTTCCCAGCAAGGCCCTAGCTCTACAACGACATGTAATTGTGTAATTGTTCAAAATGTTTTCTGGCTGCATCTCCCTGTCGTTCTGCTGCATCTCCCTGTCGTTCTGCTGCACAGTCATACATTACCTTCATTCACTAGTCGCTATGGAACTCAACACAGCATGCTCCGTTCATTTTATCCACACTCCAGCCTCCCCTCCCTCGTCCTTGTTTTGGACATTCTCCCATCCCTCGTCCTTGTTTTGGCTAGCCTTCCCCTCCCCTTTCCTTGTTTTGGCCAGCCTCCCCTCCCTATTCCTTGTTTTGGCCAGCCTCCCCCTCCCTCTTCCTTGTTTTGGCCAGCCTCCCCCTCCCACGTCCTTGTTTTGGCCAGCCTCCCCTCCCTCTTCCTTGTTTTGGCCAGCCTCCCCCTCCCACGTCCTTGTTTTGGCCAGCCTCCCCTCTCTATTCCTTGTTTTGGCCAGCCTCCCCCTCCCTATTCCTTGTTTTGGCCAGCCTCTCCTCTCTATTCCTTGTTTTGGCCAGCCTCCCCCTCCCACGTCCTTGTTTTGGCCAGCCTCCCCTCTCTATTCGTTGTTTTGGTCAGCTTCCCCCTCCCTCGTCCTTGTTTTGGCCAGCCTCCCCCTCCCACGTCCTTGTTTTGGCCAGCCTCCCCTCCCTCTTCCTTGTTTTGGCCAGCCTCCCCCTCCCACGTCCTTGTTTTGGCCAGCCTCCCCTCTCTATTCCTTGTTTTGGCCAGCCTCCCCCTCCCTATTCCTTGTTTTGGCCAGCCTCTCCTCTCTATTCCTTGTTTTGGCCAGCCTCCCCCTCCCACGTCCTTGTTTTGGCCAGCCTCCCCTCTCTATTCGTTGTTTTGGTCAGCTTCCCCCTCCCTCGTCCTTGTTTTGGCCAGCCTCCCCCTCCCACGTCCTTGTTTTGGCCAGCCTCCCCTCTCTATTCCTTGTTTTGGCCAGCCTCCCCCTCCCACGTCCTTGTTTTGGCCAGCCTCCCCTCTCTATTCGTTGTTTTGGTCAGCTTCCCCCTCCCTCGTCCTTGTTTTGGCCAGCCTCCCCCTCCCACGTCCTTGTTTTGGCCAGCCTCCCCTCCCTCTTCCTTGTTTTGGCCAGCCTCCCCCTCCCACGTCCTTGTTTTGGCCAGCCTCCCCTCTCTATTCCTTGTTTTGGCCAGCCTCCCCCTCCCTATTCCTTGTTTTGGCCAGCCTCTCCTCTCTATTCCTTGTTTTGGCCAGCCTCCCCCTCCCACGTCCTTGTTTTGGCCAGCCTCCCCTCTCTATTCGTTGTTTTGGTCAGCTTCCCCCTCCCTCGTCCTTGTTTTGGCCAGCCTCCCTCGTCCTTGTTGTGGCCTCTCCATATAGTGGAGGCCCCCCGCGTCAGACCTACTATGTATAAGGGCTTGTTTCTCCTGCGCTGATGATGATGTACTCAGCATGGTCCATCTATTGACCCACGTGTCTGTGAACGCATTACCGTAGCCGCGAGCAGCCCACTTAATGCTCAACTACAAAAAACACAGCCATCAGTGAACACAGCCTACCTTTTGTACGCTGGAGTGGCTGTGTGTTCGCTACGCACGGCCGTGCCCCCCCCCCCCCCCCCCCCCCCCCGGTGGGTAAGCGCAAGCGAGACCCGTTTGTTGTGTCAGAAACTCCTCTTCTACATGAGACGATGCCAGGTTTTTAATCAAGAGGATCGAGCAGACATCTCGGCCGGGGGACTTAGCCGCCATCCCGCTCGCTCCCTCCCTGCCTTCCTCTCTAACTGACCTCCCTCCCCATCCCAGTCTCAATCCCCAAAGAGCCTAATCCGGCCAGATCCCACATCCGGTTTTATCCCAACATCCGCCAAAAAGAACTTGAAGCTGGGAAAACTTGAGGCTGGGAGCCATAAAATCTCTATTCTGACCAGGGTGGTGAATTATAATGTAAAAAGATGAAAAGGGGCTCCCGGTTGAGTTTGAGCCACTTTATTTGGAGAGTGGCTCCGGGTTTCTAGGGAGAAGGAGGTAGAGAGAGGATTGGCTGGATTTTCTTATGGAAATGAGAGCCGTCACTGTCACTGTAGTCGCTGCTGCTGCCGCAGTCCTGCAGGAGGGAGAGAGAGAGCGTGACATGGCCAGAGCACCAGTATATCTGAGTCGGTCCCACACACACACACACACACACACACACACACACACACACACACACACACACACACACACACACACACACACACACACACACACACACACACACACACACACACACACACACACACACACACACACACACACACCATACACTCTCCAGCTCAGACTACAGCAGAAGCAGGCAGAGGGGAGAGATGGTTGCTGCTCTTTGACTAGCCTCCCTCCCTCCCTCCCTCCCTCCCTCCCTCCCTCCCTCCCTCCCTCCCTCCCTCCCTCCCTCCCTCCCTGTCTGTCTGTCTGTCTGTCTGTCTGTCTGTCTGTCTGTCTGTCTGTCTGTTGTGTCTACTCTATACAGACTAGCCTCCTTCCCTGTCTGTCTGTCTATCTGTCTGTCTGGTGTGTCTACTCTATACAGACTAGCCTCCCTCCCTGTCTGTATGTCTGGTGTGTCTACTCTATACAGGCTAACCTGTCTCTCTGGTTTCACACACTGGAATGACATCACAGTGCCAACAGTTTAACAGTTGGTGAACAACATGTCATACTTCAGAACGCTGGTCCCTACACACACACACTGAAGTTCACATAAACAAACTACTAATGCACACACACAGACCCCCATCCTTTAGGATTAAAAACACACATTTCTCCAGCTTGTTATGGACATGAGTAGTCCCTTCCTACAGGTTGTGGAGTAGGGTTACTAGGGAACCCTAGAATACTCCCACTTCATCCTGTAAAGTAGGGTACCTAGAGAACTCTAGAATACTCCCACTTCATCATGTGGAGTAGGGTTACTAGGGAACCCTAGAACACTCCCACTTCATCATGTGGAGTAGGGTTACTAGGGAACCCTAGAATACTCCCACTTCATCATGTGGAGTAGGGTTACTAGAGAACTCTAGAATACTCCCACTTCATCATGTGGAGTAGGGTTACTAGGGAACCCTAGAATACTCCCACTTCATCATGTGGAGTAGGGTTACTAGGGATCCTAGAATACTCCCACTTCATCATGTGGAGTAGGGTTACTAGAGAACTCTAGAATACTCCCACTTCATCATGTAGAGTAGGGTTACTAGAGAACCCTAGAATACTCCCACTTCATCATGTGGAGTAGGGTAACTAGGGAACCCTAGACTTCTCCCACTTCATCATGTAGAGTAGGGTAACTAGGGAACCCTAGAATACTCCCACTTCATCATGTAAAGTAGGGTAACTAGGGAACCCTAGAATACTCCCACTTCATCATGTAGAGTAGGATTACTTGGGAACCCTAGAATACTTCCACTTCATCATGTGGAGTAGGGTTACTAGAGAACTCTAGAATACTCCCACTTCATCATGTAGAGTAGGATTACTTGGGAACCCTAGAATACTCCCACTTCATCATGTAAAGTAGGGTTACTAGAGAACCCTAGAATACTCCCACTTCATCATGTGGAGTAGGGTAACTAGGGAACCCTAGACTTCTCCCACTTCATCATGTAGAGTAGGGTAACTAGGGAACCCTAGAATACTCCCACTTCATCATGTGGAGTAGGGTTACTAGAGAACTCTAGAATACTCCCACTTTATCATGTAAAATAGGGTTACTAGGGAACTCTAGAATACTCCCACTTCATCATGTAGAGTAGGGTAACTAGGGAACCCTAGAATACTCCCACTTCATCATGTAAAGTAGGGTAACTAGGGAACCCTAGAATACTCCCACTTCATCATGTAGAGTAGGGTTACTAGGGAACCCTAGAATACTCCCACTTCATCATGTGGAGTAGGGTTACTAGGAACAATATAATTATTCTACTTCATCATGTGGAGTAGGGTTACTAGAGAACCCTAGAATACTCCCACTTCATCATGTGGAGTAGGGTTACTAGGGAACCCTAGAATACTCCCACTTCATCATGTGGAGTAGGGTTACTAGGAACAATAGAATACTCCCACTTCACCATGTAGAGTAGGATTACTAGGGAACCCTAGAATACTCCCACTTCATCATATGGAGTAGGGTACCTAGGGAACCCTCGAATACTCCCACTTCATCATGTAGAGTAGGGTAACTAGGGAACCCTAGAATACTCCCACTTCATCATGTAGAGTAGGGTAACTAGGGAACCCTAGAACACTCCCACTTCATCATGTAGAGTAGGATTACTTGGGAACCCTAGAATACTCCCACTTCATCATGTAGAGTAGGGTTACTAGAGAACTCTAGAATACTCCCACTTCATCATGTAAAGTAGGGTTACTAGGAACCCTAGAATACTCCCACTTCATCATGTAAAATAGGGTTACTAGGAACCCTAGAATTCTCCCACTTCATCATGTAGAGTAGGGTTACTAGGGAACTCTAGAATACTCCCACTTCATCATGTAAAGTAGGGTTACTAGGGAACTCTAGAATACTCCCACTTCATCATGTAAAGTAGGGTTACTAGGAACCCTAGAATACTCCCACTTCATCATGTAGAGTAGGGTACCTAGGGAACCCTAGAATACTCCCACTTCATCATGTAAAGTAGGGTAACTAGGGAACCCTAGAATACTCCCACTTCATCATGTAAAGTAGGGTACCTAGGGAACCCTAGAATACTCCCACTTCATCATGTAGAGTAGGATTACTTGGGAACCCTAGAATACTCCCACTTCATCATGTAAAGTAGGGTACCTAGGGAACCCTAGAATACTCCCACTTCATCATGTAAAGTAGGGTAACTAGGGAACCCTAGAATACTCCCACTTCATCATGTAAAGTAGGGTAACTAGGGAACCTGAGAATACTCCCACTTCATCATGTAAAGTAGGGTAACTAGGGAACCCTAGAATACTCCCACTTCATCATGTAGAGTAGGATTACTTGGGAACCCTAGAATTCTCCCACTTCATCATGTGGAGTAGGATTACTAGGGAACCCTAGAATACTCCCACTTCATCATGTGGAGTAGGGTTACTAGGAACAATAGAATACTCCCACTTCACCATGTAGAGTAGGATTACTAGGGAACCCTAGAATACTCCCACTTCATCATGTAGAGTAGGGTAACTAGGGAACCCTAGAATACTCCCACTTCATCATGTAGAGTAGGGTAACTAGGGAACCCTAGAATACTCCCACTTCATCATGTAGAGTAGGGTTACTAGGGAACCCTAGAATACTCCCACTTTATCATGTAAAGTAGGGTACCTAGGGAACCCTAGAATATTCCCACTTCATCATGTAGAGTAGGGTTACTAGGGAACTCTAGAATACTCCCACTTCATCATGTAGAGTAGGGTTACTAGGGAACCCTAGAATACTCCCACTTCATCATGTAGAGTAGGGTTACTAGGGAACCCTAGAATACTCCCACTTTATCATGTAAAGTAGGGTACCTAGGGAACCCTAGAATACTCCCACTTCATCATGTAGAGTAGGGTAACTAGGAACCCTAGAATACTCCCACTTCATCATGTGGAGTAGGGTTACTAGGGAACCCTAGAATACTCCCACTTCATCATGTGGAGTAGGGTTACTAGGAACAATAGAATACTCCCACTTCACCATGTAGAGTAGGATTACTAGGGAACCCTAGAATACTCCCACTTCATCATGTAGAGTAGGGTAACTAGGGAACCCTAGAATACTCCCACTTCATCATGTAGAGTAGGGTAACTAGGGAACCCTAGAATACTCCCACTTCATCATGTAGAGTAGGGTTACTAGGGAACCCTAGAATACTCCCACTTTATCATGTAAAGTAGGGTACCTAGGGAACCCTAGAATACTCCCACTTCATCATGTAGAGTAGGGTTACTAGGGAACTCTAGAATACTCCCACTTTATCATGTAAAGTAGTGTTACTAGGAACCCTAGAATTCTCCCACTTCATCACGTGGAGTAGGATACTAGGGAACTCTAGAATACTCCCACTTTATCATGTAAAGTAGTGTTACTAGGAACCCTAGAATTCTCCCACTTCATCACGTGGAGTAGGATACTAGGGAACTCTAGAATACTCCCACTTTATCATGTAAAGTAGTGTTACTAGGAACCCTAGAATTCTCCCACTTCAACATGTAAAGTAGTGTTACTAGGAACCCTAGAATACTCCCACTTCATCATGTGGAGTAGGGTTACTAGGAACAATAGAATACTCCCACTTCACCATGTAGAGTAGGATTACTAGGGAACCCTAGAATACTCCCACTTCATCATGTGGAGTAGGGTTACTAGGGAACCCTAGAATACTCCCACTTCATCATGTGGAGTAGGGTTACTAGGAACAATAGAATACTCCCACTTCACCATGTAGAGTAGGATTACTAGGGAACCCTAGAATACTCCCACTTCATCATGTAGAGTAGGGTAACTAGGGAACCCTAGAATACTCCCACTTCATCATGTAGAGTAGGGTAACTAGGGAACCCTAGAATACTCCCACTTCATCATGTAGAGTAGGGTTACTAGGGAACCCTAGAATACTCCTACTTTATCATGTAAAGTAGGGTACCTAGGGAACCCTAGAATACTCCCACTTCATCATGTAGAGTAGGGTTACTAGGGAACTCTAGAATACTCCCACTTTATCATGTAAAGTAGAGTTACTAGGAACCCTAGAATTCTCCCACTTCATCACGTGGAGTAGGATACTAGGGAACTCTAGAATACTCCCACTTCATCATGTAAAGTAGGGTTACTAGGGATCCTAGAATACTCCCACTTCATCATGTAGAGTAGGGTTACTAGGGAACCCTAGAATACTCCCACTTTATCATGTAAAGTAGGGTACCTAGGGAACCCTAGAATACTCCCACTTCATCATGTAAAGTAGGGTTACTAGGAACCCTAGATTTCTCCCACTTCATCATGTAAAGTAGGGTAACTAGGGAACCCTAGAATACTCCCACTTCATCATGTGGAGTAGGGTTACTAGAGAACTCTAGAATACTCCCACTTCATCATGTAAAGTAGGGTTACTAGGGATCCTAGAATTCTCCCACTTCATCATGTAAATTAAGGTTACTAGGGAACCCTAGAATACTCCCACTTCATCATGTGGAGTAGGGTTACTAGAGAACTCTAGAATACTCCCACTTCATCATGTAAAGTAGAGTTACTAGGGATCCTAGAATACTCCCACTTCAGCATGTAGAGTAGGGTTACTAGGGAACCCTAGAATACTCCCACTTTATCATGTAAAGTAGGTTACCTAGGGAACCCTAGAATACTCCCACTTCATCATGTAGAGTAGGGTTACTAGGGAACTCTAGAATTCTCCCACTTCATCATGTGGAGTAGGGTTACTAGGGAACTCTAGAATTCTCCCACTTCATCATGTAAAGTAGGGTAACTAGGGAACCCTAGAATACTCCCACTTCATCATGTAAAGTAGGGTAACTAGGGAACCCTAGAATACTCCCACTTCATCATGTGGAGTAGGGTTACTAGGAACCCTAGAATACTCCCACTTCATCATGTAGAGTAGGGTACCTAGGGAACCCTAGAATAGTCCCACTTCATCATGTAAAGTAGGGTAACTAGGGAACCCTAGAATACTCCCACTTCATCATGTGGAGTAGGGTTACTAGGAACCCTAGAATACTCCCACTTCATCATGTAGAGTAGGGTACCTAGGGAACCCTAGAATAGTCCCACTTCATCATGTAAAGTAGGTTACCTAGGGAACTCTAGAATACTCCCACTTCATCATGTGGAGTAGGGTTACTAGGAACCCTAGAATACTCCCACTTCATCATGTAGAGTAGGGTTACTAGGAACCCTAGAATTCTCCCACTTCATCATGTAGAGTAGGGTAACTAGGGAACCCTAGAATACTCCCACTTCATCATGTAAAGTAGGGTTACTAGGGAACCCTAGAATACTCCCACTTCATCATGTAGAGTAGGGTTACTAGGAACCCTAGAATACTCCCACTTCATCATGTAGAGTAGGGTAACTAGGGAACCCAAGAATACTCCCACTTCATCATGTAAAGTAGGGTAACTAGGGAACCCCTAGAATACTCCCACTTCATCATGTAGAGTAGGGTTACTAGAGAACTCTAGAATACTCCCACTTCATCATGTGGAGTAGGGTTACTAGGGACCACTAGAATACTCCCACTTCATCATGTGGAGTAGGGTTACTAGGGAACCCTAGAATACTCCCACTTCATCATGTAGAGTAGGGTTACTAGGGATCCTAGAATACTCCCACTTCATCATGTAAAGTAGGGTTACTAGGGACCTCTAGAATTCTCCCACTTCATCATGTAGAGTAGGGTTACTAGAGAACTCTAGAATACTCCCACTTTATCATGTAAAGTAGGGTTACTAGGGAACCCTAGAATACTCCCACTTTATCATGTAAAGTAGGGTACCTGGGGAACCTTAGAATACTCCCACTTCATCATGTAGAGTAGGGTTACTAGAGAATTCTAGAATACTCCCACTTCATCATGTGGAGTAGGGTAACTAGGGATCCTAGAATACTCCCACTTCATCATGTAGAGTAGGGTTACTAGGGATCCTAGAATACTCCCACTTCATCATGTAAAGTAGGGTACCAAGGGAACCCTAGAATACTCCCACTTCATCATGTGGAGTAGGGTTACTAGGGAACCCTAGAATACTCCCACTTCATCATGTAGAGTAGGGTTACTAGAGAACTCTAGAATACTCCCACTTCATCATGTAAAGTAGGGTACCAAGGGAACCCTAGAATACTCCCACTTCATCATGTGGAGTAGGGTTACTAGGGAACCCTAGAATACTCCCACTTCATCATGTAGAGTAGGGCTACTAGAGAACTCGAGAATACTCCCACTTCATCATGTAGAGTAGGGTTACTAGGGAACCCTAGAATACTCCCACTTCATCATGTAGAGTAGGGTTACTAGAGAACTCTAGAATACTCCCACTTCATCATGTAAAGTAGGGTTACTTGGGATCCTAGAATTCTCCCACTTCATCATGTAAAGTAGGGTTGCTAGGGAACCCTAGAATTCTCCCACTTCATCATGTGGAGTAGGGTTACTAGGGATCCTAGAATACTCCCACTTCATCATGTAGAGTAGGGTTACTAGGGAACTCTAGAATTCTCCCACTTCATCATGTGGAGTAGGGTTACTAGAGAACTCTAGAATTCTCCCACTTCATCATGTGGAGTAGGGTTACTAGGGAACTCTAGAATACTCCCACTTCATCATGTAAAGTAGGGTTACTAGGGAACTCTAGAATACTCCCACTTCATCATGTAAAGTAGGGTTACTAGGGATCCTAGAATACTCCCACTTCATCATGTAGAGTAGGGTTACTAGGGAACCCTAGAATACTCCCACTTCATCATGTGGAGTAGGGTTACTAGAGAACTCTAGAATTCTCCCACTTCATCATGTGGAGGAGGGTTACTAGGGACCTCTAGAATACTCCCACTTCATCATGTGGAGGAGGGTTACTAGGGACCTCTAGAATACTCCCACTTCATCATGTAGAGTAGGGTAACTAGGGATCCTAGAATACTCCCACTTCATCATGTAAAGTAGGGTTACTAGGGACCTCTAGAATACTCCCACTTCATTTTATTCCTAACTTTCATAATGTCCTTACCTTGTATTATTCTCAGTGTCTCGAGGGCCACAGACTCTGTCTCCAATTCATACGGCACAGTATCCACCTATTTCATCAACAGACCACCCCATCTATAAGTGATTACTTCAAGGACCTCTTTCTCCACGTTGATATCCATATAGAAGCTACTAGCTACCTTAGTCCAAGCTTAGTCAGCCCCTTTGATCCCAAATCCATACTAGCATACCACTTGCATGGAATCAAAAGTATTGTGGTGTATAGATATTGGAACATAGTTCAGGTGCTGGAATATATGGACAGGCAGCTGTTGAACTACTTCTGTACTCTTACGTCAATTTCTATAATGGCTGTCTCCTCTTCCTGACTCTGAAGAGGAGACGGCTATGGATCATCTCAAGATCCCCCCCTGATCCCCGCGGCGGGGCAGCACGTGATCCCTTCGGTAGACGGCGGGGAGAGAGAAGGAGAGAGAGTGGGTCGAAAGGACAAAGCAGCAAAGAGGATTTGTGTGAGAGCGAGGTTAAGATTGTAATTGGTCGTCTGTCCTCATCCCTGGTAGTGTCAGGCTCCAGGGAAGGGCTTTAGCAGGCATAATGACTCCTTAATGATGGGGGGATTGTGACGTCTCATCACCAGCCTGACTAAATCCCCCTCCCTCTATGGTGGCAGGCGGCCCAAGGATTCATCACGCCTGGGCCTTAGTGGAGCACATAGAAACAGGCAGGCAGGCAGGCAGACAGACAGACAAACACCTAGGCAGACACTCAGGCAGGCAGACAGACAGACAGACAGACAGACAGACAGACAGACAGACAGACAGACAGACAGACAGACAGACAGACAGACAGACAGACAGACAGACACTCAGGCAGACAGACACTCAGGCAGACAGACAGACAGACACGCAGACAGACAAACACTCAGGCAGGCAGACAGACAGACAGACAGACAGACAGACAGCCACTTTATTTGGAGAGTGGCTCCGGGTTTCTAGGGAGAAGGAGGTAGAGAGAGGATTGGCTGGATTTTCTTATGGAAATGAGAGCCGTCACTGTCACTGTAGTCGCTGCTGCTGCCGCAGTCCTGCAGGAGGGAGAGAGAGAGCGTGACATGGCCAGAGCACCAGTATATCTGAGTCGGTCCCACACACACACACACACACACACACACACACACACACACACACACACACACACACACACACACACACACACACACACACACACACACACACACACACACACACACACACACACACACACACACACACACACACACACACACCATACACTCTCCAGCTCAGACTACAGCAGAAGCAGGCAGAGGGGAGAGATGGTTGCTGCTCTTTGACTAGCCTCCCTCCCTCCCTCCCTCCCTCCCTCCCTCCCTCCCTCCCTCCCTCCCTCCCTCCCTCCCTCCCTCCCTCCCTCCCTGTCTGTCTGTCTGTCTGTCTGTCTGTCTGTCTGTCTGTCTGTCTGTCTGTCTGTTGTGTCTACTCTATACAGACTAGCCTCCTTCCCTGTCTGTCTGTCTATCTGTCTGTCTGGTGTGTCTACTCTATACAGACTAGCCTCCCTCCCTGTCTGTATGTCTGGTGTGTCTACTCTATACAGGCTAACCTGTCTCTCTGGTTTCACACACTGGAATGACATCACAGTGCCAACAGTTTAACAGTTGGTGAACAACATGTCATACTTCAGAACGCTGGTCCCTACACACACACACTGAAGTTCACATAAACAAACTACTAATGCACACACACAGACCCCCATCCTTTAGGATTAAAAACACACATTTCTCCAGCTTGTTATGGACATGAGTAGTCCCTTCCTACAGGTTGTGGAGTAGGGTTACTAGGGAACCCTAGAATACTCCCACTTCATCCTGTAAAGTAGGGTACCTAGAGAACTCTAGAATACTCCCACTTCATCATGTGGAGTAGGGTTACTAGGGAACCCTAGAACACTCCCACTTCATCATGTGGAGTAGGGTTACTAGGGAACCCTAGAATACTCCCACTTCATCATGTGGAGTAGGGTTACTAGAGAACTCTAGAATACTCCCACTTCATCATGTGGAGTAGGGTTACTAGGGAACCCTAGAATACTCCCACTTCATCATGTGGAGTAGGGTTACTAGGGATCCTAGAATACTCCCACTTCATCATGTGGAGTAGGGTTACTAGAGAACTCTAGAATACTCCCACTTCATCATGTAGAGTAGGGTTACTAGAGAACCCTAGAATACTCCCACTTCATCATGTGGAGTAGGGTAACTAGGGAACCCTAGACTTCTCCCACTTCATCATGTAGAGTAGGGTAACTAGGGAACCCTAGAATACTCCCACTTCATCATGTAAAGTAGGGTAACTAGGGAACCCTAGAATACTCCCACTTCATCATGTAGAGTAGGATTACTTGGGAACCCTAGAATACTTCCACTTCATCATGTGGAGTAGGGTTACTAGAGAACTCTAGAATACTCCCACTTCATCATGTAGAGTAGGATTACTTGGGAACCCTAGAATACTCCCACTTCATCATGTAAAGTAGGGTTACTAGAGAACCCTAGAATACTCCCACTTCATCATGTGGAGTAGGGTAACTAGGGAACCCTAGACTTCTCCCACTTCATCATGTAGAGTAGGGTAACTAGGGAACCCTAGAATACTCCCACTTCATCATGTGGAGTAGGGTTACTAGAGAACTCTAGAATACTCCCACTTTATCATGTAAAATAGGGTTACTAGGGAACTCTAGAATACTCCCACTTCATCATGTAGAGTAGGGTAACTAGGGAACCCTAGAATACTCCCACTTCATCATGTAAAGTAGGGTAACTAGGGAACCCTAGAATACTCCCACTTCATCATGTAGAGTAGGGTTACTAGGGAACCCTAGAATACTCCCACTTCATCATGTGGAGTAGGGTTACTAGGAACAATATAATTATTCTACTTCATCATGTGGAGTAGGGTTACTAGAGAACCCTAGAATACTCCCACTTCATCATGTGGAGTAGGGTTACTAGGGAACCCTAGAATACTCCCACTTCATCATGTGGAGTAGGGTTACTAGGAACAATAGAATACTCCCACTTCACCATGTAGAGTAGGATTACTAGGGAACCCTAGAATACTCCCACTTCATCATATGGAGTAGGGTACCTAGGGAACCCTCGAATACTCCCACTTCATCATGTAGAGTAGGGTAACTAGGGAACCCTAGAATACTCCCACTTCATCATGTAGAGTAGGGTAACTAGGGAACCCTAGAACACTCCCACTTCATCATGTAGAGTAGGATTACTTGGGAACCCTAGAATACTCCCACTTCATCATGTAGAGTAGGGTTACTAGAGAACTCTAGAATACTCCCACTTCATCATGTAAAGTAGGGTTACTAGGAACCCTAGAATACTCCCACTTCATCATGTAAAATAGGGTTACTAGGAACCCTAGAATTCTCCCACTTCATCATGTAGAGTAGGGTTACTAGGGAACTCTAGAATACTCCCACTTCATCATGTAAAGTAGGGTTACTAGGGAACTCTAGAATACTCCCACTTCATCATGTAAAGTAGGGTTACTAGGAACCCTAGAATACTCCCACTTCATCATGTAGAGTAGGGTACCTAGGGAACCCTAGAATACTCCCACTTCATCATGTAAAGTAGGGTAACTAGGGAACCCTAGAATACTCCCACTTCATCATGTAAAGTAGGGTACCTAGGGAACCCTAGAATACTCCCACTTCATCATGTAGAGTAGGATTACTTGGGAACCCTAGAATACTCCCACTTCATCATGTAAAGTAGGGTACCTAGGGAACCCTAGAATACTCCCACTTCATCATGTAAAGTAGGGTAACTAGGGAACCCTAGAATACTCCCACTTCATCATGTAAAGTAGGGTAACTAGGGAACCTGAGAATACTCCCACTTCATCATGTAAAGTAGGGTAACTAGGGAACCCTAGAATACTCCCACTTCATCATGTAGAGTAGGATTACTTGGGAACCCTAGAATTCTCCCACTTCATCATGTGGAGTAGGATTACTAGGGAACCCTAGAATACTCCCACTTCATCATGTGGAGTAGGGTTACTAGGAACAATAGAATACTCCCACTTCACCATGTAGAGTAGGATTACTAGGGAACCCTAGAATACTCCCACTTCATCATGTAGAGTAGGGTAACTAGGGAACCCTAGAATACTCCCACTTCATCATGTAGAGTAGGGTAACTAGGGAACCCTAGAATACTCCCACTTCATCATGTAGAGTAGGGTTACTAGGGAACCCTAGAATACTCCCACTTTATCATGTAAAGTAGGGTACCTAGGGAACCCTAGAATATTCCCACTTCATCATGTAGAGTAGGGTTACTAGGGAACTCTAGAATACTCCCACTTCATCATGTAGAGTAGGGTTACTAGGGAACCCTAGAATACTCCCACTTCATCATGTAGAGTAGGGTTACTAGGGAACCCTAGAATACTCCCACTTTATCATGTAAAGTAGGGTACCTAGGGAACCCTAGAATACTCCCACTTCATCATGTAGAGTAGGGTAACTAGGAACCCTAGAATACTCCCACTTCATCATGTGGAGTAGGGTTACTAGGGAACCCTAGAATACTCCCACTTCATCATGTGGAGTAGGGTTACTAGGAACAATAGAATACTCCCACTTCACCATGTAGAGTAGGATTACTAGGGAACCCTAGAATACTCCCACTTCATCATGTAGAGTAGGGTAACTAGGGAACCCTAGAATACTCCCACTTCATCATGTAGAGTAGGGTAACTAGGGAACCCTAGAATACTCCCACTTCATCATGTAGAGTAGGGTTACTAGGGAACCCTAGAATACTCCCACTTTATCATGTAAAGTAGGGTACCTAGGGAACCCTAGAATACTCCCACTTCATCATGTAGAGTAGGGTTACTAGGGAACTCTAGAATACTCCCACTTTATCATGTAAAGTAGTGTTACTAGGAACCCTAGAATTCTCCCACTTCATCACGTGGAGTAGGATACTAGGGAACTCTAGAATACTCCCACTTTATCATGTAAAGTAGTGTTACTAGGAACCCTAGAATTCTCCCACTTCATCACGTGGAGTAGGATACTAGGGAACTCTAGAATACTCCCACTTTATCATGTAAAGTAGTGTTACTAGGAACCCTAGAATTCTCCCACTTCAACATGTAAAGTAGTGTTACTAGGAACCCTAGAATACTCCCACTTCATCATGTGGAGTAGGGTTACTAGGAACAATAGAATACTCCCACTTCACCATGTAGAGTAGGATTACTAGGGAACCCTAGAATACTCCCACTTCATCATGTGGAGTAGGGTTACTAGGGAACCCTAGAATACTCCCACTTCATCATGTGGAGTAGGGTTACTAGGAACAATAGAATACTCCCACTTCACCATGTAGAGTAGGATTACTAGGGAACCCTAGAATACTCCCACTTCATCATGTAGAGTAGGGTAACTAGGGAACCCTAGAATACTCCCACTTCATCATGTAGAGTAGGGTAACTAGGGAACCCTAGAATACTCCCACTTCATCATGTAGAGTAGGGTTACTAGGGAACCCTAGAATACTCCTACTTTATCATGTAAAGTAGGGTACCTAGGGAACCCTAGAATACTCCCACTTCATCATGTAGAGTAGGGTTACTAGGGAACTCTAGAATACTCCCACTTTATCATGTAAAGTAGAGTTACTAGGAACCCTAGAATTCTCCCACTTCATCACGTGGAGTAGGATACTAGGGAACTCTAGAATACTCCCACTTCATCATGTAAAGTAGGGTTACTAGGGATCCTAGAATACTCCCACTTCATCATGTAGAGTAGGGTTACTAGGGAACCCTAGAATACTCCCACTTTATCATGTAAAGTAGGGTACCTAGGGAACCCTAGAATACTCCCACTTCATCATGTAAAGTAGGGTTACTAGGAACCCTAGATTTCTCCCACTTCATCATGTAAAGTAGGGTAACTAGGGAACCCTAGAATACTCCCACTTCATCATGTGGAGTAGGGTTACTAGAGAACTCTAGAATACTCCCACTTCATCATGTAAAGTAGGGTTACTAGGGATCCTAGAATTCTCCCACTTCATCATGTAAATTAAGGTTACTAGGGAACCCTAGAATACTCCCACTTCATCATGTGGAGTAGGGTTACTAGAGAACTCTAGAATACTCCCACTTCATCATGTAAAGTAGAGTTACTAGGGATCCTAGAATACTCCCACTTCAGCATGTAGAGTAGGGTTACTAGGGAACCCTAGAATACTCCCACTTTATCATGTAAAGTAGGTTACCTAGGGAACCCTAGAATACTCCCACTTCATCATGTAGAGTAGGGTTACTAGGGAACTCTAGAATTCTCCCACTTCATCATGTGGAGTAGGGTTACTAGGGAACTCTAGAATTCTCCCACTTCATCATGTAAAGTAGGGTAACTAGGGAACCCTAGAATACTCCCACTTCATCATGTAAAGTAGGGTAACTAGGGAACCCTAGAATACTCCCACTTCATCATGTGGAGTAGGGTTACTAGGAACCCTAGAATACTCCCACTTCATCATGTAGAGTAGGGTACCTAGGGAACCCTAGAATAGTCCCACTTCATCATGTAAAGTAGGGTAACTAGGGAACCCTAGAATACTCCCACTTCATCATGTGGAGTAGGGTTACTAGGAACCCTAGAATACTCCCACTTCATCATGTAGAGTAGGGTACCTAGGGAACCCTAGAATAGTCCCACTTCATCATGTAAAGTAGGTTACCTAGGGAACTCTAGAATACTCCCACTTCATCATGTGGAGTAGGGTTACTAGGAACCCTAGAATACTCCCACTTCATCATGTAGAGTAGGGTTACTAGGAACCCTAGAATTCTCCCACTTCATCATGTAGAGTAGGGTAACTAGGGAACCCTAGAATACTCCCACTTCATCATGTAAAGTAGGGTTACTAGGGAACCCTAGAATACTCCCACTTCATCATGTAGAGTAGGGTTACTAGGAACCCTAGAATACTCCCACTTCATCATGTAGAGTAGGGTAACTAGGGAACCCAAGAATACTCCCACTTCATCATGTAAAGTAGGGTAACTAGGGAACCCCTAGAATACTCCCACTTCATCATGTAGAGTAGGGTTACTAGAGAACTCTAGAATACTCCCACTTCATCATGTGGAGTAGGGTTACTAGGGACCACTAGAATACTCCCACTTCATCATGTGGAGTAGGGTTACTAGGGAACCCTAGAATACTCCCACTTCATCATGTAGAGTAGGGTTACTAGGGATCCTAGAATACTCCCACTTCATCATGTAAAGTAGGGTTACTAGGGACCTCTAGAATTCTCCCACTTCATCATGTAGAGTAGGGTTACTAGAGAACTCTAGAATACTCCCACTTTATCATGTAAAGTAGGGTTACTAGGGAACCCTAGAATACTCCCACTTTATCATGTAAAGTAGGGTACCTGGGGAACCTTAGAATACTCCCACTTCATCATGTAGAGTAGGGTTACTAGAGAATTCTAGAATACTCCCACTTCATCATGTGGAGTAGGGTAACTAGGGATCCTAGAATACTCCCACTTCATCATGTAGAGTAGGGTTACTAGGGATCCTAGAATACTCCCACTTCATCATGTAAAGTAGGGTACCAAGGGAACCCTAGAATACTCCCACTTCATCATGTGGAGTAGGGTTACTAGGGAACCCTAGAATACTCCCACTTCATCATGTAGAGTAGGGTTACTAGAGAACTCTAGAATACTCCCACTTCATCATGTAAAGTAGGGTACCAAGGGAACCCTAGAATACTCCCACTTCATCATGTGGAGTAGGGTTACTAGGGAACCCTAGAATACTCCCACTTCATCATGTAGAGTAGGGCTACTAGAGAACTCGAGAATACTCCCACTTCATCATGTAGAGTAGGGTTACTAGGGAACCCTAGAATACTCCCACTTCATCATGTAGAGTAGGGTTACTAGAGAACTCTAGAATACTCCCACTTCATCATGTAAAGTAGGGTTACTTGGGATCCTAGAATTCTCCCACTTCATCATGTAAAGTAGGGTTGCTAGGGAACCCTAGAATTCTCCCACTTCATCATGTGGAGTAGGGTTACTAGGGATCCTAGAATACTCCCACTTCATCATGTAGAGTAGGGTTACTAGGGAACTCTAGAATTCTCCCACTTCATCATGTGGAGTAGGGTTACTAGAGAACTCTAGAATTCTCCCACTTCAT